>NC_057814.1:43763206-43794185 GCF_018294505.1 Triticum aestivum | reverse complement strand
AAACTCAAAAAACCCGGAAATAAAAGATAAAAGCAAAAATGATGTATGAAAAAATAGAGAATTTTTTTCCAATGAGAGAAGCAGCCAACAAGCGCCACGTGACGGCACTGGGGCGCTCTGCACTAGAAAACTACCTTCCGCCAGGGGTATCCGTATGTTAATTGCTCCCCTGGACGCGACACCCTCGTTTCCTTAGAGCGAGATGTGCATATGCCGAACTCGAAGGAGTCCATGTTGTATGGCACACAAAGCTATAATTCCACCGAGATATACCCCCATGTAAGGTCACCTGCCGCCAAGACAAATGACACATTCAAGATCTGTCAAATACCTAGAATAGCTACCCAGCCAAACCAATCTAGACATTTGTCGATATAGGACTCGTCGAATTAATGCGCAGCTCGCCGAGACCCTCAAAATCCTCCATTGTACTCTGCCTTGAGATAATCACAGATCAGCAGGAGTAGGGCTATTAACTGCATCGAGAGGAGGTGAGCCTGGGCAAAACACGTGTTCATCTCCACAGGGAATATTATTTGAGGAGATTATTTTCTAAAACATCTGAGAATATATGTAAGGAATAAAATATATTGGTTCTAGCGAGAGAACTCTCAAAGCAAACTAATTTGTTCCAAAACAACATCTAAAAAGAGTGATAACCCATATGAAAGAAGTGGAAATTGAAATGAGGTCCTAATGGAAAAATCTCTCCTACTACCCACAAACTTAGGAAAACTAAGGAAATAATGAACAGTAGAATGACCAAGCAGAAAGAGTACGAGAAATACAGGTAGTCTTTGAATTCTATTTTAGAGAATTTTAAGTGATGGAGAACTAGGAGAGGATTACGAAAAAAATATACAGACTTGCTTTCGGTTATCATCGTAGAAAACGAGGTTCATCCCGCTAAACAAATCTCTCTAGCGAGAGAATGTCCGAAATCCTTTTTTTTACCTCAAATGATCAAAACCTTGAGCATTTAGAGTGATTTTTTACCTAAAGTATTCGTGCTTCAGGAGGAAGGTAGGGTGTAAACACATGAACGTTAGCACGGTGCTCTAATTTTTTCTATCACACGTCTTATGGCCTCAAACACACTAGAAGAGCACCTATTTTTGTAGATAATACACAGATTAAAATCGCGGGAGAAACGATTTCGCGGCGGCCTCTCCCAGCAGCTATAGCGGCCACCATAGTGGGCATTCGCGGCAAATAGCGGAAATTTTTGTGGTGGCGGAGATGATTTCTAGAGGGTTTTGCTCATTGTTGAGCCATTTAGAGGGATTTGTGGAGGATTTTGCAGCAGCAGCCATAGCGTAGCGGCGAGGCTCCCGGGCAGCTATAGCGCAGATATTGCGGCTATTTTCTGGGCTATTTTAATCTATGATAATACGTAGAAAATCCACTAGCACTGTTTTAGAGGAATGTAGCATTTGTTTTTTTTAAGGGACATGTTGCATTTTGTTTTGGGGAATGCATTTGCTTTACTAAATTTCACTTTTTTTGCTTTACTAAATTTCAAGCACTAGCAAGCTGAGTGAGTAGTTCGGGTTTAGTCCATGGGCCGTTAGAAGGCCCAGTAGGGAGCGAAGCAGAAAGGGCTCGGGTATCGCTCTCCATCCTCCCCTTCGGCTTGCTAGCTCCGCCGTCCCATGCCACCCGCAGATCGGAGCCACGCCATCGGTTTCTGCACTCTGCCGCTGTCGTTTCCATTCGCCACCTCTCCTTTCCCCGCCGCTTCTTCTTCCCCATTCGTGACCTCTCGCGGTCGTGCCACCATGGATTACCGTTTCTTGGCGTGGGGCAAGCAGGAGACAGGAGATGAGAGGAACTCCAATGCGCCGACCTAATTTGTGTTAGTTTATATTGAAACGGACAGAAAAATCAGCCAAACATAGCAAACCAAACGGACGCGCGTCCGCTTTTTGTCCACCGTGCGACCCATTCCCGACCCAAATTTGGGTCTCGCTTGCATCGACGCGGACACGAAACGAACTCCCGCGGCACCCACCTACTCCTCTCCCTGGCCCGCCAGTCGGCGGCATAGCCACCACCATTTCCCTCTCTTTCCCAAAAAACTACCGCTCGCTCATGCTCCCCGCTGTCGGTGTCAAAACCGGCGGATCTCGGATAGGGGGTCCCGAACGGTGCGTCTAAGGCCGATGATAACAGGAGACAGGGGACACGATGTTTTACCCAGGTTCGGGCCCTCTCTATGGAGGTAACACCCTACTTCCTGCTTGATTGATCTTGATGAATATGAGTATTACAAGAGTTGATCTACCACGAGATCGTAATGGCTAACTCTAGATGTCTAGCCTGTATGACTATGGTAATGAGTATCCGTCTTTCCGGACTAAGTCCTCCGGTTTATATAGACACCGGGAGGATTTAGGGTTTACACAAGGTCGGTTACAAAGGAAAGGAATCTACATATCCGGTCGCCAAGCTTGGCTTCCACGCCAAGGAGAGTCCCATCCGGACACGGGTGCAGTCTTCGGTCTTTGCATCTTCACAGCCCATCAGTCCGGCCCATGGCTAAAAGGCCGGACGTCCGAGGACCCCTTAGTACAGGACTCCCTCAGTAGCCCCTGAACCTGGCTTCAATGACGAGGAGTCCGGCGCACAGATTTGTCTTCGGCATTGCAAGGCGGGTTCCCTTCTTTCCGAACTCCAAGATAGTCTCCGGACGAATGATTGTATCCGGACCTGCCACACACACCATACACAACCGCAGAGAGAATACAATACTCCATGAGTCCAATATGCTGACAACTTTTTACGACATGACATCACGTCTACCCAGCCGTAATTTCGGACCGTTTTGCGTCTGCCATTCCACATTTCGAGACGCGGTTGCCATTGGCACGTCTTGTCGAAGCAGAGATAATGTCCCCTTATTGCAGGATTCTCATCAATACGGGTATGGGTAACCCAACCGTGCCGTTTACACAGCCCTTGGGAATAGGCGAGTTTTAAGGCAAGCAGGGAGGCGCTTGATATTTCGCGACCCTTTATAAGGGGATAAAAACTCGCCCTTGTCTACTTACGCCTTCTCCTTCCTCTGCCCTTCCATCCTTGAGCTGCAGCTCCCAAGTCCCCATCTTTCTACATCTCTGGAAAGCATCCGACCATGTCCGGATCCGGCGGCCAAGGCAAATGGATGGCCTCCTCCGTCAAGGAGAAGGACATTACTGAGCTTCGGGCGGCCGGGTACTTGGCGAAGGAAATCACCCACCATCTTCCAGCCCAGGGGCAAGTCGTCCCCACGCCGAAGCCCAACGAGAGGGTGGTATTCATCCCTCATTTCCTCCGCGGGCTAGGGTTTCCACTCCAACCTTTCGTCCGCGGGCTGATGTACTATTACGTGATAGACTTTCATGATCTATCCCCGAACTCTTTCCTCAACATCTCGGCGTTCATCGTCGTGTGTGAGGCCTTCCTCCGCATCCAACCCTACTTAGGGCTGTGGCTCAAAGTCTTCAACGTGAAGCCGAAGGTAGTGGACGGCCAGCACGCGGAATGCGGAGGAGCCATGGTGAGTAAGCTGGCCAACGTCTCCTGGCCAAAAGGCATTTTCGTGGAGACTGTCAAGGAATGGCAGAAACAATGGTTCTACATTACAGAACCCCACAGTACCAATTGGGCCACAACTGCCGAATTTAACTCTGGCGCACCCATGCGACTCGCCTCCTGGGTCGAGAAGAGCCCGAACTGGTGTTCGCCTGACGAGCTGACAGCGCTGCAGACGCGCGTTCAAAGCATGGTGGACAAGGATGTCAAACTTGTCGATGTAATCCAGGTGATGCTAGTTCGCCGGATTCTCCCGTGCCAAAGCCGAAGCCGCCCTCTATGGAAGTTCAACCCGAAGAAGCACCATACCCCGAAGAGGCTCTTCGAAACCACTCACAAAGGTGCCTGGAAGTTGCTCTTTAAGGGCAATAAGAAACCGCCGGCCACAGATTTGGACCGCGGGGACGATATTAACCACCTCACCAGCGAGGTATGTTATTTTTAACGCATTCCCTACTTGCTTGTTTCAAGGGTGATGTCTGAGCTTTTATCATCATTCCTTCTTCAGGACTGGATGGAGAGGGTGAAGCAGATCCAGTGTCCGGCTCCGCTGCCTGAAGAACCAGTCATCCTGCGTTTAGCGAAGATGCTGGTGCCGACGCCCTATAAGGCGCCGGAGAAGAAGGCCAAGAAGAGGGCCAAGGGGGCCAAAGGTGGCCCCCGTCGTAAGGGTACTTCGGACGTAACGTCCGAAGACGAAGAGACTCGTTCCTTCGTCCCTAAGGACGAGGAGGAGGAGGAGGAGGAGGAGGAGAAGGAGATCCCTCCCCGTGATGAGGGGAGGGAGAAGAGGGCGGCCTCCACGAATCTGGAGGTGGGGACACCCAAGAAGAGGAAGGGCTCCCTTGCGGATAACTCCGTGTGGGATGTCGACAGTAGTCCAGAGCGCTGCTCCCGCGCTAAGCCTCAGGCCGCATCGTAAGTACTACGATTCATGCATATTCATATATCCAACCTCTTCAGGAGGTTCGCTGGACTCCATGGAGATGGCCAGCATGTCTCCACCGACCGCTCATTCTCCCAAGGCCATGGACGACACCGAGGTGTTGTCCCGAAGGACCGCTCCAGGCCGAGGAGAGGCCCCGGACGCTGTCAAGAGGGCACCGGAGGGCGAAACCTCTACCGCCGGACACACGGGGGAGCAAATCCCCACGGAGACTGGTGAGGAGGGCCGTATTCAGTTCGGCCCTCAGCCAAATGTGGATACAGAGACCCATACGGCTCCGGAATCCGGCAAGCGATCTCCTTTGAAAGAGGGGGGTGCGCCCATTCCACCGGTGGCCCCTGTCCAACCAGGGGCACCGGATAATCTGATGAAGGCGCTTCGAGGTGCCTCCGTTATGGACGAGCACCGTATCCTTATGGGTACGGTGATTGAGAGGGTCCAGTCCGCCAAGAGCGGGCTGACCGAAGTCTACAGCAGCCTGCTGACAGGTTTTGAGGTAAGCGACGCAAAAATCCCAATATAGTCTTTAGCCCCTAAGACACTGTCCGGTGTCCGGAAAGGAAAGCCGGACAGAGGGTCGGTCCTTACTTGTAGGAAACTAACTAATTTTGTCGGGAATGAATATGTAGGTGTCGCTGCTGTCTGCGGCCTCACGTGCTGCCGAAGTCTCTGAACTTAAGCGGAGGCTGGAGAAGGCCGAGGAGGAGCTCGGGCAGGTGAAGAGGCAGCTCCAAGAGAATCGAGGTATGTAATAACCCGAGAAGTATGCGGAAAGAGTAGGATGATATATATTGACCGAAGTTTCATGATATGTATAGGAGCGACGACCGAAGCCGAGGCCCTGAAGAAGGCCCTGGGCGAAGCCGAGGGGAAGGCTGTCAAGGAGCAGGCTGCCCGTAAGAAGCTCAAGGCCCGGGTCAGCGAGGTCCAGCAGGAGCTCCAGGACGCGGTGAGGAAGTGCGAGACCTTGGAGAGCGATGCTTCGGCTCGAGATACCAAACTCGCCAAGGCTCACCAGAGCGCGGAGACGGCCCGGAATGAGGCCCAGGGCGCCTTCCAAGAGATCCAGGAGGCCAGGAAGATCGCGCGGGTAAGGCATTCAGTATGCAAAGCAAATATGTGAAAAGGAATTATCTTTTGCTAACCCGGATTCGGAGTTCTCCAGGGGCTTTTGCTGATCTTCCATGAAGTGTGTCCGACGCCGCGGAGTTCTTCCGAGCCGAGGAAGGGAGCTCCACGTAGAAATTGTTCTGGTCGCAGTATGTTGTGCCAGAGCATCCCGTGCCCTTCACCGATCAGCTGAAACAGCTGGTGGAGCTGCATAGGGTTGCCGAACTAGCCATGAAGGATTTGTTAATCCAGCTATGGCCAACCGAAGCTATGCCCTGCAGCTACTTCGGACTCGTGAAGCGGCTGGTGAACGCTTGTCCTCAGTTGGACGTCGTCAAGCGATCGGCCTGTATTGAAGGTGCGCGCATGGCCTTCGCCTGTTGCAAGATGTGGTGGGCGAAGATGAGCGCTGTCGAGCTGGCCAGGGGGCTGCCAGAGGGCAAGGAGCACCGCACACCCGAGCGCTATTTTGCGAATGTCCTAGAAGGGTCTCGTATTGTGGCAACGCAGTGTGGGCAGGACATTATTTTTGAATGAATACATTCGTGTTGTCTTTGCCTTGTATGATGAAATAAAGTCGTTTTGTAACATAATGCTTGTTATGTTTTAATTTTTTCCTCCTGTGAGGCCATGCTGTATGGAATCTGAGGGTTGGCCAGTCGTCGGCTTCTGCCCCCACGTAGGTAGTACGTGGGTGTTCGGGATGGAATCTAAACAATCTTGATCCAATTGTATGGTCCTTGAAGGAGTTGTTTAGCGCAACGAACGAGGCAATCAGACTATGCGGCTTGAACACTCTCACTTAGCCATAGGAGTTTTACAATAAAACATAGACGCAGCCCCTAGTTTTCGAACCAGAGTGCTATGAGCGTCTGATCGGGAAGTACCGATCCTTCGCGTAATGCGGTAGAAATCTCCAACGATTTGTAACCTCCGAACAGCTGACCGGCTCTCGCTGCATCATGACAGTCAGTTTTCGGCTTTCTCTACTGAGGTGCTCCTTTGGATAAACCAGGGCACAATCGCAGTAGTTCTCCCTTTACTACCTTAGCCGATATAGCGGAACGTAAGGTAGCAAGCACAGGAGCCGGGCAACCCAACTATTGACCAAAGACATGATTCGGAGGCAATGGATATAATGCTAAATTAAGGGTGCCGAACTATACTATAAAAAGTGTTCGGACTTTGTTGCCGTATTATGGGGTACTGGGGAGCCCCTGGCAAATGTGAAACCTACCAGAGTGTACGGGTGCTAGAAGATAAGTTATTAATGAGAAAAGGGAAAACAGAAAGAGAACAGAGGTAATATCTGGGGCCCTTAAACTTGGGCCATGAACTGTTTGCATTATAATTGGGTTAATGCGTTAAAGCGCATTTGTACAAATAATGCGATAAGCAACCGGCCATTTAACATGCCATGAACAGAGGCGAGCTGCGTGTGGGTCCTGACAATAGGTGGAGTGGTCGTTTGAATTGACCTCTACATCTTCCCCCATATGTCTGTGCTTCTTGCCATCCTGTTATATCTATCCTTTGACAGGATCGGTAATCAGGCCGTCAAAGAAGGCCTATGTAAAAGAAACCTGGAAAAGGGAAAAGAAAATAGCGAAAGTATGTGTGTGTCTGGGATCGGTCGAGCCGAACTGAGGATCACAAGCTAGTTGTGCCTCCGTCGATGCCCATGGGATTTCTAGTGCGTAATTATGCACACGTGGTACGAATGCCACTACCTGATCGGGGCTGGGACGGAGGCCGAATTGCTAATCAAGCTCTTGTTGAGCCACGCTGTCCTGGTGCAGCGTAGTCCAGACCCTCTTTACGATGTCCAGGGGCTCGGCAGCCGGATTACAGTTCTGCTTGAGAAGGCCACTCTGTACTTCTGCTGCTAGGGCGGCGGTGTGCTCCTCTGTACGGAGGGAGCGTTTCGTGTTTCTGTTGACCGTTATGACGCCGCGTGGGCCGGGCATCTTAAGCTTAAGATAAGCATAGTGCGGCACCGCATTAAACCGAGCGAATGCCGTCCGTCCCAGCAGTGCGTGATAACCACTGCGGAATGGGACGATGTCGAAGATTAACTCCTCGCTTCGGAAGTTGTCGGGGGATCCAAAGACAACCTCTAGTGTGATTGAGCCCGTATAGTGGGCCTCTACACCTGGTATGACTCCCTTGAAGGTGGTCTTTGTTGGCTTGATCCTTGATGGATTAATGCCCATTTTGCGCATTGTGTCTTTGTAGAGCAGATTGAGGCTGCTACCACCATCCATGAGGACTCGCGTTAGGTGGAATCCATCAATGATTGGGTCCAGGACTAGTGCGGCTGATCCGCCATGCCGGATACTGGTCGGATGATCCCGCCGATCAAAAGTGATTGGGCATGATGACCATGGGTTGAATATTGGGGCGACTGGCTCTATCGCATAAACGTCCCTTAGTGCGCGCTTGCGCTCCCTTTTGGGGATGTGTGTAGCATATATCATGTTCACCGTTTTGACTTGAGGGGGAAACTTCTTCTGTCCCCCTATGTTCGGTTGCCAGGGCTCCTCGTCGTCGTCTTTGCTTTGTGATCCCTTTTCCCTGTACTCGGCGTTTAAGTTGCCGGCCTGTTTAAAAACCCAACAGTCTCTGTTGGTGTGATTGGCTGGTTTTTCTGGGGTGCCATGTATCTGGCACGGGCGATCGAGTATGCGGTCCAGGCTGGATGGTCCCTGATTGTTTCTCTTGTATGGTTTCTTCCGCTGGTTGGATTTGGAGCCACTGAATCCGCCGTTGACTGTAGTGTCGTTGGTATTATCACCATTGCTTCGGCGTTTGTGTCTGTTACATTGGAGCTTGCTGTTGTTGTTCTTAACCTCGGAGGGGCCTGCCTCTCTGGCTGTGTTTTTGCTACGAGCCAACCAACTATCCTCACCCGCGCAAAAGCGGGTCATGAGTGCCGTGAGGGTTGGCATAGATTTTGCCTTTTTTTGGGCCGAGGTGGCGGGCGAGCCATTCGTCGCGGGTGCTGTGTTTAAAGGCCGCTAGGGCTTCGGCATCCGGACAGTCAACGATCTGGTTCTTTTTAGTTAGGAACCTAGTCCAGAACTTCCTGGCGGACTCCCCAGGCTGTTGAACTATGTGGCTTAAGTCATCGGCGTCTGGTGGCCGGACATATGCACCTTGGAAGTTATCGAGGAAGGCCTCTTCCAAGTCCTCCCAGCTGCCAATAGAATTTTCAGGCAGGCTGTTTAACCAGTGCCGAGCTGGTCCTTTAAGCTTTAGCGGGAGGTACTTGATAGCGTGGAGGTCATCTCCCCGGGCCATGTGGATGTGGAGGATAAAGTCCTCGATCCATACCGCGGGATCAGTTGTCCTGTCATATGATTCAATATTCACGGGTTTGAACCCTTCGGGGAATTCGTGATCCATTACTCCATCCGTGAAGAAAAGAGGGTGTGCGGCACCTCTGTATCTGTCCGCATTGCGCCTTAGCTCCGATGGAGTTCGTCTGCGGTTATCAGCTCGGGTGTGACTAGGTTTGTCACGTCCGAATAGGTAGCCATCATCACGTGTCGAGGGACGTCCTCGCGATTCTTAAATCGATCGGGTATGTCCTGCTCTACTATCCAGGGTCTGCCCGAGGTCGTATGTATGACACTGAGCCGTTTCGTCTCTATTTTTGCGAGGCGGTGGGGCAGGCTGCTGTTCGGCCTGAGTTGCCGTTCTTTCCTGACCACGTGGTGGTCGGTCCACCGCGCTGTCCCGACCGCGTAGTGGTCGATCGGCCGCATTAAGCGAGGGCGGTATGGGCTCCGGCGCCTCTTCATCGAACTGGGGTAGCAGCCTTCGCTTTGGGTAACTCTTGGCTGGGCGTCTGAGGCCGTATTCTTCGGCTGCCAGGACATCGGTCCATCTTGTCGGCTTTCTGGGAATGGGGGTCCCCAGACTTGCCTGCCTGCGGCCCACGGCGTGGCTGTGCTGCGGGCCTGTACGGCCCATCTTCATTAACAAGGCATCCAAGACCCTCGCGAGGGGCCAAGCCTCGCGAGGCGGACGACGCAGGACCTCCTCAGGAGCGGCCATACCAGGCTGCCTCGCGAGGAGCAGAGAAATCAAGTCGGGGCAAACCTCGCGAGGCTCTCGTGACGTGAGCCATGACGATGAAGATCAGGTGGGCGCCAGGCGGGCGCCCGCGCACGCAGCGTCCTTGTTTCCTCTTTGGTGCTAAGGCGGCAAGCGTACGCGCGGAGTACCGAGGTGTCAGGCAAAGGTTTCCTTATCGGTGCAACGAGACCAAGACCGGCGGGACGGCAGGACGGAGGTCACCATGGAGCCCAAGACGGCGTCATCACCAGAGCCTTTTGCAGGTGAATACCACTTTTTTCAGGATAAGCTGTACTAGCTGTCCCCTTTCAAATGGCCCACCGTTGTTGGCTCCCTTCCCGCTCAATATTTGGGAAGAGGACCAGGGCCTATATAAGTAGAGCTAGCCACCGTAGTAGAGGCATCTCGAACAGATCAGATCTGGAGCCAACCCACACCCGCACAAGAACACCTCAATCTCAGGAGGCCGTTCTTCCCCTTGTACTGTTCATCATCAGCCCCAGAGGCAACCGATCCACCACCACACTGGATTAGGGTATTACACCACAACGGTGGCCCGAACCAGTATAAACCTTGTGTCCCTTTGTGTTGCGAGTTCGTCGAGTTCGTCCGTGAGATCTTAGCGAGCTAGGGCGTAGATCGGCAGGAGGGAAAGAACTTCGCGCGCACCCCAGAGTTTGAACCTTAAGGGTTTTGCCGGAACCCGTGATCCGACATTTGGTGCGCCAGGTAGGGTTGCGCCGTAGCTTCCCTTCCGTCGATCCGTCGCTCCGTCGTCTCCATGACGGACGCTCGCCGTGCTCGTGCTGAGCGCCGGGCTGCCCTCGCCGCCCGCGTCGCTCAGATGGCTCCCGTCGGCAGGCCACCTCGTGGTTCTCCGTCTCCTGCCACCAACGCCGCCACCGGCCCGGTAGGGAACGAGCAGCAAGCATCCTCGCTGCACCCATCGGTTCGGCAGGACGGCCGCACCGCCACTCCATCATTGACCCCGGCCGGTTCTTCGTCCCACGCACGTCGCGCTCCCATGGACGCACAGGCCGCACTCCTCATGGCGAATGAGCTCTTGCGCTACCGCCTGGTCGACGACCTCTACGAGGACTGGCTCGACCGCGTCGCCGAGCTCGTCCGCACCGCAGGGGGCTCCCCGGCGCCGTCCCACTCTCTGCCTCGCCCTCCGCCAGCCACAGGCGACGTGGCTCAAGGAGCGCCTCCACCACCTCTACCCCAAGACGGTGCCTTGGCACCAAGGCGCGCGGCCCCACGGCGTGATCCACCACGCCCGGTGCCTGCGCGCGAAGAGAGAAGCTGCCAAGAAATCCCTCAGCCGCGAGGAGCTGCACTTGCGCTCCCCGCGCCGCCTCGCTAAGATCGCGCGCTGCCTGTGGTGGTGGCACGCGGGCCTCATCAAGACCAAGCTCCATGTCCGAGACAAGCCCCGGCAACCGCCGCCGGCTGCCGCGCCTTCACCCCCGAGCTGCGTAGCGTCGCCTGGCCGGGCAAGTTCAAGCCAGATCTGCCTCCTCGCTACGACGGCACCGCCGACCCCGCGGAGTTCTTGCAGCTCTACGAGCTGAGCATTGAGGCAGCCAACGGCGACGAGAAAGTCATGGCGAACTGTTCCCCATGGCTCTCAAGGATGGTGCCCGTTCCTGGCTCCTGAACCTGCCTCATGGCTCGATCTCCTCCTGGGACGAGATGCGCGACCGCTTCGTCGCCAACTTCCAGGGCACCCGTGACCGCCCGCCGGCCGCGGGTGACCTGCGCCGCATCAAGCAACAACCAGGAGAGACCCTCCAGAAGTACATCCAGCGCTTCAACAATACCCGCCTCAAGATCCCCAAGGTCACAGAGGAGGCCATCATCTCCACGTTCTCTGGCGGCGTCTGTGACATCAAGATGAAGGAGGAGCTCGCTATCCACGAGGAGCTGTGAACATCTCAGGAGCTGTTCAACCTGGCGACCAAGTGCGCAAGAGCTGAGGAGGGGCGCCTCTCCCTCCTCGAGCCGCCAGCCGCGGGCGCAGAGGAGAAGAAGGCCAAGGCCAAGGACGTGAAGCGCAAGGAGGCAGCCGTGCTCGCAGCGGAGCCGGACACCAAGCGAGGCAGAGATCAGCCCGGGTCATCCAAGAACAGCCAGCCCTTCTGCGCCTTCCACAACCTGAACACTCACAACACCAGTGACTGCCAAGAACTCAGAGCCATCCGCGAAGGACGCTTCGGTCGACGCCCCGAGCGCACCGACCGGGGCTACGGCCGAGGAGGAGGACGCTGGGACGACCGTGGCCCGCGCGAGGAGTGGCACGACAGGCCTCGTGAGTACCGCTGGCAGGATCATCCTCGCGAGGACGCCTGGAGGGACCAGCCTCGCGAGGATCGTCCTCAGGGCAACGCTGGTCTTCCACCACTGCCACCACCACCAAGAAGGGATGCCGACCACCATCAAGACGAGGGGGCTGGGGGCTTCCAGGAGCCGTGTGCAATCGCCTTCATCTTGGGCGGAGCCCAGGCCCCAGCCTCACAGCGTATCTTCAAATAGTTCGCTCGTGAGGTGAACGCAGTCCTCCACAAGCTCGAGGCCACGCGCCCGCTCAGGTGGTCCCAGTGCGCCATCACCTTCAACTCAGCAGATCAGCTCAAGTGCGCGGCCATCGCTGGCGCCCTCCCGATGCTTTGTTCACCAGTCATCAGCAACGTGCAAGTCACCAAGACCCTCATCGACGGCGGAGCAGGGCTCAACGTCCTATCCGTCGACACGTTCGACAACCTCCAAGTCCCATATGAGCAGCTTCAGCCTACTAAGCCCTTCTCAGGAGTGACCGACGGCTCCACCACACCGATAGGGCAGGTCCGCCTCCCTGTCACCTTCGGAGAACGCAAGAACTACCACACCGAGCTCATCGACTTCGACGTCGCACACATCCGTCTGCCATACAACGCGATCCTTGGGTACCCAGCCCTGGCCAAGTCCATGGCGGTGACACACCACGGCTACAACGTCCTCAAGATGCCGGGAAGCGGCGGAATCATCACGGTCCCGTGTGAAGAAAGAGATGCGGTCTGCTCCCTCGAGCGCACCTTCCAAGCTGCAGCAATCGACGACCCCGACAGCAAGGGCGAGGGCCCTCCGGAGGCCCTCCCCAAGAAGAAGAAGCAGCTACGCCATGCAGGATCTCAGGAGGATGGTGTCGCGATTGGAACCTCACCAGGATCAGCGCCCGCTTCAGGGGCGCCTCCCTCCATTGCATAGGAAGGCGCGCCTAGCGCCCTCTTCGAGCAGGGCTCGGGGGCTTTCTCCTTGAGGGCCTCAGACCTTGCCCACATCATGAGGGAGGCGCTTGGGCACCACTTGAGGCATGCTTCACGGCACGTTTACCTCAGGAGGACACAGGGCAAGGAGCGCCCACCGCTCAGGAGTTCATCACCAAAACCACTCAGGAACTACAAGACGCAAGGGCCATGTGCGGCGACCGCCCTCACGAGGCGCAGCTCCCCATCCAGGCGAGGATACCGGGCTGCGTGTCTGCATCGACGTCCCAGGGCTCAACAGGGCCGCATCTAAGGAGCTCTTCTTGCCTTCGCGCGTGGGCCGTTGCGAGGGTCCACCGCACAACTACGTTCGCATTCCTTTTGGCTTGCCGAGCGTGTCGTTCGTCTACCAGCGCAACCTGTGGCGCATCCTAGCGGCTCAGGAGGCCAGGCACCGCACCGTCCTGGCGGAGATGGAGACGGTCCTCATGGAACCACCTGAGCCCCCAGAGCCTCCCGAGGTTCAGGACCCCGGTGGCTCGTGAGGAACGACCCCTTCACCGCGTGCCTTCAGCTGCACCAACTCTCCTTCGCCGACAGAACCAGGTGACATTTTCCAAGTTCACTCAGCTGGGAGCGCCCCACGGGCTGCATCATTCCCAGGCCCCGTGGGTCCGTCCCTGTCGCATGTATCTTTTTTGCCTATGCCTTTAGCTTACCTTGCTGGGAGCGCCCCTCGGGCTGCATCATCCCCAAGCCGCTCGGGCTAGACCCAGTGGCATGTATCTTTCTGCACTTACCCAAGCTGATTTGCCTTCCATGCTTAATCTGCCTATTATTACCACCTGCTCGATCGTCGCCTCCCACGGGGCCTCCGCACAATGGCACGACGCTGGTGCATGGGTCCGTCCCTGCCACGTCGATAAACCTGAGCGGTCGAGCTCTGGCTCGCGGCACGCCCCGCGCACGTCACCTCATTAGACCCTCAGTGCCTTCACCTCTTCGCGAAACAATCAGCGGCAGGCTGGCAACCATAACGACAAACCGTGTTTCTCCTCATGTTGGTTCGCAGGGATCTCACGAGGAGGGTAGCAGGCGGTACCGCGAGCTTCCTTTTCTCCCGTGCAATCCGCTTGCGCGTTAAAAGGGGGGCACCTGAGCATCGCGACTCAGGAGCTCTTACTGGCTCTCCAGCCCTCACCCCCTGGCCGTGACCACGGGATCGCGACCTGGCATACCAGCGGCGGCTGAGCGCGCTCGAGAGCGGGGACCTGAGGACGCAGAGCCCTAAGAAGAACTTGGGGAGAGGGAAGACTCGTATGGGCCCTGCCTAGCTGCACTATGGATGCTAGCGCGCAGGCCTAGCGCGTCACAAGGAATCGACTCGGAATCGGCAAGATAAGTCTCGCGTTCAGATTGGCTAATCGTTGGAGCCTAAGGGTCACGCTCGCCGCAGCCCTGTTGCGGCCACGTCGCCTGCCTTTCTTGCCTTACCATGGCCGCTTGAGCGCTAAAGGGGACCTCCTGAGCATCGCGCCTCAGGGGCTCTTACTGGACCTCGGGCCGCTCACCTCCTGGCCTTGACCACGGCATGCGACCTGGCATACCAGCGACGGCTGAAGCCTGCTTGGGGACCGGGACCTGTCAGCGTAGAGCAACAAGCCATCACGAGGTTGGAAAGGGAAGACCGAGCCTTAACAGGACATGCGTTTGCAAAATTTTCATAACAAGGATAGTATCAATAAAAGACATTACAGACCCTTTACACACCCCCATGGGGTACTTCCTGATTCTTCGCAGGGGACAAAAGATGAGAACCTAAGGAAATCCTATCTACACCTTCCCGTGGCTGGCGCCGCCATCAACAAAGGGCCACGAGAGGCCGGCGCCAACCCCATCCAGATCAGTGGCGGCGGCGGCTGGACGCTGCAGCCCTGCTCCGGGCATGGCAAGAGCTCGGGGGGACGTAGCTGTCGTTGCTCGTCTCCGGAGTCTCGTGGGCCTCAGGAGAACCGCTGGACTTCCAAGGGCTGCTGCTGGAGTAGCCACGAGCGGAGCGCACGTCGTCCCGATGCTCCCCTCCCAGGCAACACTCCAGGCGGCGGCCCTCCGCGTCAAAGACCTTGAAGAAGAGCGTGGAGGCGCCGTCGTAATCGAAGTGTATCGCGAGGGCGCCTCCCGCACGGCACCCGCGCGACTTCGCCCCAGCCGCTGGTCATGAAGATCTTGCCAGAGGAGACCGCTTCGACCACTGCTCCGGTCGCCGGAGCGTTGCAGTCGGCATGCTGCAGCCAGAGCTCGAGAGGTCCCCTCGGCGGCATCACGTCAGAGAAGAACCGCGGGAAGCGGATCCAAGAGCTTGGCCGCATCGGCGCCCACAGCACAAGCTCGCGCAAGGAATTCGAGGCTTGGATTCCAGGGGCGACGGTGCGTGTCGCCGTGGCGCGATGACCCTGGGCGCGGCGCGGGCGGCGCCGCTCGTCGCTCTGCCCTCCGAAGCCTTCAGCTCGGGTGACAAGGATAGCAGATACCCTGGAGGAGGCCGCTCGCACCAAGGCCTCGTCACCACCTGCATTGCCCCTTCGTCGCGGCGATGAACCAGCCTCTTCTTTGGCGGAAGCGGCCCTGGATCATCGCGGGAGGCCTTTCCCTTCTCTTTAGCGGAGAACCTTCGAATGGGCGCCATTGTTGCTAGTGGAGAAGCGAGGAAGAAGAAGCAAACGAACTGGGAAGAGATGGGTGACGGGGGTCTGCTCCCCTCCCCATTCATAACGGAAGAAGGCCAACTGACGCCTCCCATGATCACAGGTAATGATGGTTTTCCTTGCATGTCGCAGGGACTTGTCAAATCGAGCAGTTGCCGAAGCAGCGTGGGGAAGCGCAGATGCCCACGTCCAATCAACCACCACGCTTCGACCAAGGCCACAGGCTTTTTGGGGCCCGCGACGCTCCGTACTGGACCTTTGGCTTCGCCTCGAAGCCAAGCCCGAGCGCACCTTGGGCCCGGGGGCTACTGTCGGCGTTCTGGGAACGGGGGTCCCCAGACTTGCCTGCCTGCGGCCCACGGCGTGGCTGTGCTGCGGGCCTGTACGGCTCATCTTCATTAACAAGGCATCCAAGACCCTCGCGAGGCGGACGACGCAAGACCTCCTCAAGAGCGGCCATACCAGGCTGCCTCGCGAGGAGCGGAGAAATCAAGGCGGGGCAAACCTCGCGAGGCTCTCATGACGTGAGCCATGACGATCAATATCAGGCGGGCGCTAGGCGGGCGCCCGTGCGCGCAGCGTCCTTGTTTCCTCTTTCGTGCTAAGGCGACAAGCGCAGGCGCGGAGTACCGAGGCGTCAGGCAAAGGTTTTCTTATCGGTGCAACGAGACCAAGACCGGCGGGACGGCAGGACGGAGGTCACCATGGAGCCCAAGACGGCGTCATCACCAGAGCCTTTTGCAGGCAAAGATCACTTCTGTTAGGATAAGCTGTACTAGCTGTCCCCTTTCAAATTGCCCGCCGTTGTTGGCTCCCTTCCCGCTCAATATTTGGGAAGAGGACCAGGGCCTATATAAGTAGAGCTGGCCACCGTAGTAGAGGCATCTCGAACATATCAGATTTGGAGCCAACCCACACCCGCACAAGAACACCTCAACCTCAGGAGGCCGTTCTTCCCCTTGTACTGTTCATCATCAGCCCCAGAGGCAATCCATCCACCACCACACTAGATTAGGGTATTACACCACAACGGTGGCCCGAACCAGTATAAACCTTGTGTCCCTTTGTGTTGTGAGTTCGTCGAGTTCGTCCGCGAGATCTTAGCGAGCTAGGGCGTAAATCGGCAGGAGGGAAAGAACTTCGCGCGCACCCCAGAGTTCAAACCTTAAGGGTTTTTCCGGAACCCGTGATCCGACACATCTGTCGACGAGCAGATCTTGGTCAGCTTGAAGCTGCTGCTGTTTCTTTTTCAGGCTCCTTGCAGTGTCTATTAGCTGGCGCTTAAAGCGCTCCTGTTCCAGAGGCTCCTCAGGCACGATGAAGTCGTCATTCCCGAGGCTTGCCTCCTCCTCGGAGGGCAGCTGTTAACTACCGTCCTCCGAGTCTTCTTCCATTGCCTGTTCGTTAGGGCTGACTTGCCCATCTTCCCGATGGTTTTGTTCGGTAGTTTGTTCGTCGGGTTCTTCTGTGTCTTCGGCACCGTCCGGACTGTTGTCGTCTTCTGTGCCGGTGTTGTTGTCCCTGCTGCGGCGGGATTTAGAGCGGCGCCGCTGACGCCGGTGCTTTGGTTGTGTTTTAGGAGGGTCCTCCTTTGTTGGGTTTTCCTTGTCATCGCCACTATTATTTTGCGGCGTATCTACCATGTAGACATCGTATGAGGAAGTGGCCATCCATCGTCCAGTGAACGGCGGGTTTTGGGCCTCCTTGTCTCCGGCATCGTCGTCCATACCGTCGATGTCTTCGGAGTCATAGTCAAGCGTGTCGGTTAAATCTTAGACAGTGGCTACGAAGTGGGTGGTGGGTGGGAAGCGAAATTCTCCTTCATCATCAGCCTCCAGTTTGAACCGGACATATTCGGCTGTGAGTCCCCCGCCAAGGATAAGCTCTTTAATGAGTTCAGCACATCGCCCAATGGCGAGTAGTGGAATATGTCTGCGGCGCTGAACTCGAAGCTCGATAAACGCTCAAGTTCGGTATCCACGGACTCGCAATGTTCGGAACTCATACCCAGAGAAGAGTCCGGAGTTCCGGCGACACGAGTATTGTGTGAGTTTAAGTCCATGTATGGCTCCAATGCCGAAGAATCTGTGGCCTCCATGGTGGGATTGAACCTCCAATCCTTGGATGCCGCAGTGTGCTCTGGATCTAAACCATTCAGAGGTCCAGGACTCCCTCACCCGCCACTCGCCATGGACGACGCGCTGACCCTCGACGTCGCCGCCGACCTCGCCTCCGCCAAAGGCAAGCCCCGCAGCACCCGCAAGTTGGCGGCGCCGACCAAGAAGAAGCCGTTGACGGACGAGCAGCGGGCTATGCAGTCGGTCAAGAGGAAGGGGTGGAAGCACGTGCAAGAACGCAAGCTTGAATCCGCATCCGTCGCCGCCCTCGCCGCCGCCGCAAAACAAGAGGAAAACATTGTCAGAGTTGCTGCGGCAACGAGGGAGGCCCTACACTACCTAGGATTAAACCAAGGCCAGCACGGGCTCATCAGCCTTTCCTCGTCTGCCATTGCCAGAGTCGCCGTGCTCGTCCACCACACCGCCGATGCCCGGCTTCCATCCGTACCTGGAAACCTCCTGTTTTTCATGGAGTGCTCGCCGGAGGTGACATGGTCGCGCCGACCACGTGCGTGCCCATGGCCATCGAGGAAACACCCGTGGGAGATCCCGGCTGACATGCATCCCGACACCCGCAACCTGTTCGGTAGAATGCCGGCCATGGACGATGAGATGGTCAACCGTTCATCATCGAGAACATCAACTTTGAAGGTGGTACGGGGGGCGCAACCTTTGATCTTGACAAGACCCAAAGCCAAGATGGCCGAGGCCCCTTCATGGCCGGCCACGAGGACATGGCCGACACCTTTGATCTAGGCCATGGAGGCATGGCCGCCAACTTCACGCAAGGCCAAGATGGCATGGGCAGCACTTCCCCGCAAGACCACAAATTTCTGGAGGACTACGACCTAGAAGAAGAAGATGAAGTGGACATCAACATGGAGCCTATGTTTTTTGAAGACGAGCTCGCCACCCAAGCCAATGCAAATAAGAAGCGCCAAAGAATTCACGCGAAGGCATACACAAAGGATGAGGACAAGCTCTTTTTGAATGTTGGAGCGACATTGGACAAGACCCCAAGGTCAGTGCCGAGCAAAAGGCATCAACCTTTTGGCTACGTGCTCATCGCAAATATCCTGAACGTAAGAAGTTCGCACCGTACAAGATCGATAGCAAGAGTGGGTGGGTGTCCCTCTTGAATCGTTGGAGGGTGATACAACAAGAATGCAATAAATTTTGTGCCACAGAGAGCATCGAGGGACGTCCCGTGAGTGGCCTCGGCATGAAGGACATGGTATATATGTGTCCATCTTCGTCTCCTTTGTTTCTTGTCCATTTGCCCATATGCTTGCTTGTCTGTTTTCCCATATGCTTGCATACTCTTCATTTGTAGGCATCTCAAGCTTTGAAAGATTTCAAGGCCCAACATGGGAACATGTCGTTCAACCTCAACCATTATAGGATGGTCATCAACGGGGACGAGAAGTTCAAGGCGCAATATGCCGCCATGAAGGCGTGTGGAGGGAAGGAGGCCATCGAGGATGGCGAGGAAGAGAAGCCGCAGCCGAGGGGGAAGACCAACTCCAAGAAAGAGGACAATCGTGGTGCGGCGTTGATTGCCTTGCATGCAACATTGGAAGGCATGATGACCAAGAAGGACATAAGGGAGGAGAAGGGCCGGCAAGACAAAGAAGAGCAAATGAAGGCCTTCATGGAGATACAAAGGAAGAGGCTCGAGATGGAGGCGGAGAAGCAAGCCAAGAAGCTTGAGACGGAGGCGGAGAAGCAAATGAAGATGCTCAAAATCGAGGCCACTAATGCCAAGACCAAGGAAAAAGAAGTGGCGCTCGCTTGCAAGACGAAGGGGGTGGAGATCATGAAGGTGGACTTGAGCATGGTGTCCCCGAGGAAGAAACCTTCGTTCGAGAAGATGCAGACCGATATGCTCAAGTTCGATGACGAGTGATTATGGCGGAGAGCGCCATCTTTTTTTGTATGCCGGCAAGTGTGTCGGCAGGACCACGCCCGAGATGACGTGGTTGAACTCCCGCCCCTTCTGTGTGCTGGCATGTGTGCCAGCTGCTGGCAAGTGCGCTAGCATGAGCTGTATGGTGTTTTTTAGAAGGATGCATGTATGTCAATCGCTGGCATGGCGCCGGCATTAACTCTGGGCGATGGCATGGCCGCTGGCATGATCTATAGCCACGGGCCTTTTTATAATTCACTAGCAAATATGCCTGTGCGTTGCAACGGGGAAAGAATTTATCTTGCCTCTTGCACAATAAGCATAACTCAAAACTCTCAACAGGTCCTTGTCATATATTTCAACACGTCACCCCACCTTTAGTGCCTATCCTCCTTGCCACCCTCATCGACGATGATAGCGGTGTTCGCTTGAGCACAACGCTCCCGAACATGGTCAATCCCACGTCAATGAGCTCGCCACTACATGTCACACCCTTCATTTCGCCCACGCAAGGGGATATTTCAAAATCAAAACTTTAAAACACTTCTGTCATGGAAATGGACATGATGGCCGGCATCCGAGATTCATGTTGTGCATCCGGTCCATACACCGTCCCGCATATTCCTACCCGTTTTTGCACAGGATTGGTCGGATCGAGGAACTGGGCTGCGGAACATCGTCGAGGATGAAAGGCACACCGAGGGCGGAGTTCGAGGGAAGTACGTAGAAGCCGGACGGGACATGGCAGGATTGGGAGTTTGGTCATTCCATAAGATGTTACAATTGTTATCAATTCTGAAAATTTCGTATACTTGGCAGATGGCGTTTCCTCCTGGCAAGCTAGGTATGGGCGTAGCCTGCAAACCAACACAACACATAGATGCAATACCGTGGCTAAACAAATTCTAATGACTGAAAGTATGTCCATGTGTTTTAATTTCAGACAATCACGTACCAATGACGTGCCCCTCATGCCTCCAGTGGCTTGTTTCCCTCGTGGAGTCTCATAGTCCAGCTCTTAGCCCCTCCTTATCCTATTTCCTGTCATAGTCCACCTGCGCATGCCCATGATGATGTATTGACATACATGTGAGACCAGCGAGAGGCACGGCTGGGTGACGTGAGAAAAACGCAGATGGCGACCATGTCGTTGCTAGGTCGGATCACACTGTGCCTGGGATGGGGCGAGGACAACAGGGTTTTACAATGGGACAGCAGCATGCGCCGTGGTGCGCTAGTGTTGTGCGCCGTGGGGAGTGCTGGTGCTGGAGTACATGCCCGGCGGCAGCCTGGCTGACCAGCTCCACTCCACCACGCCGCCGCTCACCTGGCGCCACCGCATGTGCGTCCTCCACGATGTGGCTGTTGCGCTGGAGCACCCCCACGACGACATCTCCATGGTGCACGACAACATCTCATCCTCCAACGTGCTCGCGGATGGCGACGGTGGCGGCTCTGCGACCCGGGGTCGGCTTGCGAGGGCACCTTCTCAGTCGCCGCCACAGGCTTTGTGGGCCCCTTCTTCCTCCGCATGGGCATCGTGTCCAAGAAGTCCGACGTGTATGGTTTCGCGTGCTGCTGCTCGAGGCCATCACTGGCTAGCCGGCTGCCGGAGCGCCAGGCCTGGACGGCAACGACCAGTACCTAGCGGCGAAGGTGCTGCCGCGCATGACGGCAGCCGGGGTGGCGGGGCTCGTGGACGGCAGGCTGGGCGACGACCACGACGCCATGGAGGAAGGCGATGGCGCGTAGATCGCCGTCAATCGCATTGCGACGCAGCTGAGGCTCCGGCTGGCGATGGCGCAGGTGCGGGCGACCATCACGCAAAAGGTGGCGAGGTCCATCGAGTGGACGGAAGACAGCGATATGATAGTGCCGGCGTCGGTGCGGCCGCGTATGACCAACTTTACCGCCATTGCGTCCAGACCGCCTTCCGCTAAGGCTGATTACCAAGATATTGTTTTGATTTGGAAGAGGTATTTAAGAGACGTGGAGATGTTGCATACGAACTCCTACGAACATGTTGGGATCGGCTTGTGTGAAACCAAATGACGAACACAAGAAACAACGGATGAACGCATAGATTTTTTTCTAGAGAACGAACACATAGATAAAAACCCAAGCATGGCTGGCGTTCCATAAAAGCCCATCAACGTGCAACTACATGGCCCCAGCTTAGCGTGCGTGCCAGCGAACCCATCGTGTAGGAAACTTTAGCGTAGAAAATTGACTGGTCCCTATTTTGGTCCGAACAGTTATCGTAGATCCATTAAATCTCAACCATCAATCTTTATGATTCATATGTGAAAGTGCGTTAAGTCGGCTAGAGGGGGGGGGGGTGTTGAAGAGGCGATTTTTATGAATTCTTCACTGAGGAATTTCAGGGTGAGGAAATTCCTAAGCAAAGAACTACTAGCAGCGGAATAAGTACTCAGATGCAAACATAACAGAACAGAAGCATAGACATCATGATGAAATGAAAGCAAACACAGAGTACAGAAAGCGTAACACAGGATAAGCAGGCTGAAGACAAACTGACTGAAGAAATTGAACTGATGAAATTGAGAAAGTCTTCTGTCAAAGTCTTTAAACAGTAACGATCAAGTACACAACACGGTAATGAGGAAATGGAAAGGTCGAGGAAATAGAACCAGTTACCTCGGTGAAGATAGTGATTTGGTAGACCAGTTCCAACTGCTGTGATAGTCGTACGTCTGGTTGGAGCGGCTAGGTATTTAAACCTGAGGACACACAGTCCCGGACACACAGTCCTCACCGTATTCTCCTTGAGCTAAGATCACACAAACCTCGCCCAATCACTTGTGGTAAGTCTTCAGGTGACTTCCAAACCTTCACAAACTCGGTCACTCGACGATCCACAATTTCCTCTTGGATGCTCTAGACCATGACGCCTAACCGTCTGAAAGATGCATAGTCTGCAAAGGTAACAAGCGTCGGATCCACACAGGAACAATCTCTTCAGTGATGCTCAATCACTTTGGGTTTGTAGGTGTTTGGGTTTGGGTTTTCCTCACTTGATGATTTTCGCTCAAAGTCCTCGGAGGATGGGATGCTCTCAATGACAAGTGTCAGTTTCTCTCGGAGCAGCCAACCAGCTAGTGGTTGTAGGGGGCGGCTATTTATAGCCTAGGGAGCAACCCGACATGATAAGACATAAATGCCCTTCAATGATATGACCGTTAGGTGGGTAGATATTTTGGGACAGCTGGCACATAGCACAACAACGATCGGAAATTTGACTATCAAATTCCTCAAGGCTATCATGTTCCTCACTTGTAGGCAATCCGCACTAGCGAATTCCTAACTCCTCAGTCAGAACAAATTCCTTAGAGACCAGAAGAACTTCGTCTCTGTGTCGTGGTATTCTCACGGGGGGCTTGCGAGTCGACAGATGCCACAAGGGCTTAGTGTGAGGGTAAGACTGCTGTTGATAGGCCCCGGAGCGGGTATGTGAGTAGCACGCGCTAGTTTACCCAGGTTCGGGGCTCTCCGGAGAGATAATACCCCTAGTCCTGCATGTCTGAGTATATCTGGGGTGTACATCGGACAGTACACGGTGCTCCTGGAGCTGTATCTGAGATCAGTAGCAATGAGAGCTAGCTAGCTAGTGTCACATGTGCCTGGCCATGTGTGGCCGTGGGAGTGTGATGCTCATACGTGAGTGTGTGGATGGATGGATGTGTGCCTTATATAGGCATGGCTAGCTTAGAATGTAAGCTATGTGGTGGCATGGGAGCAAGGGGGTATGGTGGGGTGTCATGCTTGTCCCCTGGGTCACTTTATAAATAGTGTCAGGGGACAAGTGACACTATACATGATGGCGTCGAGGTACAGCCGTCTCGTCCGCGGTATGGCCGCCATGTCGGGGTCTTGTCGGTGTCGGGTCGGGCTGCAGTCGGCAGCCGGCTGGTCGGCGCAGTTGGCAGCCAGCCGGGCAGAGCAGTCGGACAGGGAGCCGGCAGGAGCAGCCGGGCAGTTGGACTGAGGGGCTTTACTAGCCCGATGTCTTGAATTATTGTCTCGCCGTCTTCGGGGTATCCATGGCCAATTACTCCGACAGTAGCCCCCAAGCCTCCGGGCAACTTGGCAAAGTTGGGCGGAGGTTTTTTGGCGGGTGTTTCATGGAAATGATCATGCAAAAGACAAAGTTAGTCCACGCAGATATATCAAATGATTGCTTTTAGCACTGCAAGTTTTATGCGGAGGGTGCCGACTCGGTTTCGTCCGAGCCCCCTTCAGTCTCTTTCATGTTCCCTCCACTCTTTGGCTTGCTCTCGCTTGCCGGACAGGTACTCTGCGGTCTGTGGCTGAGAGTGGGCCGCGGAGTGGAGTGTACAATACTTAGATTCTGGGAGCGAATTTAACCTTGCAGATACTCATAAAGAAAACGGCCGGGTCGCCCGAACCATTTTTCTTTCCGGACGTTTTTCGCGTGGGTGGCCTCCAGCGTTCACTCTTGCTAGCCGGACAGCCGCTCTGCGGTCTGTGACTAAGAGTGGGCCTTTGGTACCGCGCACGCTACTAAGCCGTCTGCGGGAACAAACGTCTCAGGCCAAGCGGCCAGCCCCCGGGCCAACTCTGGCTGGCGCCGGGGCGAACAGTGCTGCAACTGTAATAAAATGCGGAGATAGCCCCCGAGCATCGCTTGGGGTTATCTGTGCTCTCGCGGTGAAAAAATATGCGGGTGAGGAGCTCATATTGATTTTCGTGTAGCCGAGGCGGAGGTCGTCGAAGACAGCTGGCGCGGCTCGGCGCTTGCGGAGTGCGTCGGCGCACCCGCTGGGTGTAGCCCTCGAGCCTCTAGGCGCTCGAGGAGGGTCCAGCCAGTCGGGCCTGACCGGCCAGGCGGCAAGCAGAACGCAGCCGAGCCGGCCAGGTGGCGAGGCGTCTGGCAGCGCCCTTTTTCTTCTTTCTTCTCTTGTTTTTGTTTCTTGCAATCTTCCGTGAGGGCGCGCCAACGCACCCACTGGGTGTAGCCCCCGAGATTCGGGCCGACTGCTGAGCAGTCGGGCCGGATCTCCCGGCAACTACTTTGTCTTCTTCCTTGCGGGGGCGCGCCAGCGCACCCGGTGGGTGTAGCCCCCGAGATTCGGGATGACTGCTGAGCAGTCGGGCCGGATCTCCCGGCGACTACTTTGTCTTCTTCTTCGCGGGGGCGCGTCAGCGCACCCGCTGGGTGTAGCCCCCGAGATTCGGGCCGACTGCTGAGCAGTCGGGCCGGATCTCCCGGCGACTACTTTGTCTTCTTTTTCGCGGGGGCGCGTCAGCGCACCCGCCGGGTGTAGCCCCCGAGATTCGGGCCGACTGCTGAGCAGTCGGGCGGGATCTCCTGGCGACTACTTTGTCTTTTTCTTCGCGGGGGCGCGTCAGCGCACCCGCTGGGTGTAGCCCCCGAGATTTGGGACGACTGCTGGGCAGTCGGGCCGGATCTCCCGGTGCCTACGTTGTCTTCTTTCTCACAGGGACGCGTCAACGCACCCGCTCGATGTAGGGCGCTCCACCAGTGTAGTTGGCAGCCGGCCAGGCCGTGCATGGGCGCACGTACATATTGCAGCCGGCCAGACATGCACGTACACAGTGCACCCATCGGCGCACTTCCTTTCTCTTCTTTTTCTTCTTTGCAGCAGTCTATTCCGACTTTACGTCAGCCGACCACTGTTTTTTTTACTGCGTGTGAGCAGCCGGACGCCACCAGTCGGCCACTTTCTTTTCTCTTTCTTGCGCAGCCGCATTCGTTCACTCTTCTGTTTTCTTTTTGTTCGCAGCAGCCGGCCATGGGAGCCGAGTAGCGGAAGCCGGCAGGCGGGCGGACCGGCCGGGTGGCGGGGCGGAGCCGGCCGGGCGAGGCAGAGCCGACGCGAGGTGGTGCAGCGGAGCGGCGCGGGAGGCCATGGGCGCGGGGGAGCCGGCGACAGGCGGAGGAGCAGCCGGCCCGGGACGGCAAGCCGGAGCCGGCGTGGCGGACGCGGCAACAGCTGGTGCGAGCGCGTGGAGGCAGAGCATCCGGCTGGCGAGTTGGCGCGGTCGCGACGGAGTAACAGATGGCTCGCGCCGGGCGCCGGACGCGCGTGCAGGAGGAGCTAGCGGAGCCGGACGTTCCCGGATGCATGACGAGACGGCGGAGCCGGGTGGAGGAGGCCCTCGGGGGAGGCCGGAGCTACGGGCGGCACTGGAGGAGTCGGTCGCACGTGCATGCGCGGAACGGAGGCGAGGGTTGGAGCCACAGCCGGCCCAGGCCCAGCGGGCGCACGGGCGAGGCGGAGGGGAGCAGCCGGCCAGCGGCTCCGGAGCCCGGCAGAGCAGCGCGGGAGGTGGAGGACCAGGGCCGGTGCTGGTGCGGAGACGGGCGAAGCAGCAGGCAGGTGCGGCGGCGGCAGCTGCTGGGACGTGGTCCGGCACAGGCGCGAGCGCGGTGGCGAGGAGCAGCACCAACGCGGGGAGCGCGACGACGGCCGCGAGCCGTGGAGCGCTGCCTGCGGCAGTACCACCCGGCTGGGCATCGGGCCGAGCCAGACCATTGTCTGGCCACTGTGTGACTGATGCATGGCTACTACCTGACCACTACACGGGCAATATCCAACTTGCATCTGGCTAGCGAATGGATGGTGTATGGCTATGGTTTGACCACTATATGACTTGCATCTAGCTAGCTCCACTAGTAGGAAAAGGGGCTTTTACCCCGGTTCATAAGGGCCTTTAGTCCCGGTTCTGGAACCGGGACTAAAGGGTCGTTACTAATGCCCTAGCCCTTTAGTCCCGGTTCTTACACGAACCGGGAATAAAGGCCGTCCACATGGCCGGTGCGGGGAGCCCAGGCAGGAGGGCCTTTGGTCCCGGTTGGTGCCACCAACCGGGACCAATAGGTAGGGCCTTTTGTCCCGGTTGGTGTCACCAACCGGGACCAATAGGCATCCACGCATCAGCACCTGGCAGGAGATGAGGTTTTTGTTTTTTTTGAAAGGGGGTGGTTTAGGGGTTTTGGGGGGTTAATTTAGGTGTTTCATATATTGTGTTAGCTAGCTAATTAATAGAGAGAAGTGTCCTCTCTTATCTCCGTGCTTGGTCGACGCTACGTACTATATACGTATGGAGAGGAGTAGACACGCTAGCTAGTAATCAAATGAAGGAAACAGAAGATCGTCATGAACATATGCATACAAAGAGAAGTGATATCGACCACCTCTCCTTCTCCGAGATATTGGTCGAACAACAAGTTCTCGTATATCTATCCGACACTACCGGCTACATATATACAATAATTATCTCTTACAATACAATCTCCTAATTATATTGTAGGAACACAGGGTCCACATAGTATTCTCCGTTTTCAGCGATCACGTGGTCAAGGAAGAATGCCGCCAATTCCTCTTGAATTCCTCGCATACGATCTTCTGCTAGGAGTTCATCCCGCTTCCGAAACATCTAATTTGAAGAAGGGGGTCAATACATATATATATGAATAAATGAAACTCAACACAAATGATGGTAATAAAATAAAATTGTGAATATTATTGCTTACGCACTTCATACTGTTCTTCAGTGTAGCCCCGCTCATAGGTATGGTAGCGGATGGACTCGCAAACGTAGTATCCACAGTAATTATTCCCGGGTTCCTGCCACAACCACTTTACAAGAAATAGAGGTCAATCAAACTGATAAGCAAGCATGCTAAATGGTATTGATGAAACTAGCGCTTGAATCACTAGGAGATGCGCGGAACATGCTACTATAGTACTTACTTTCGGGTGATTAAATTGCAGCTTCTTCGGCAGTCCCGGAGCTTTTGAGGTGAATTTTCTCCAAACCCTGCCAGACAAAGAAAACAATTACTTGATATCAGGAAATGAACAAAGTTGCTGATATGGTGGATAATGATCGATTTAACTTACTTCTCGAGCATTTGAGTCATGTTCGCATAGTCCTGGGGATCTTTTCGTCTCGAGTCTAAGACGGTTACTACTCCCGGCTCAAGCTTAATCTCTAGGAGAATATAGTGGAAGCTGCGCATGCATGCATAAGTCATCAATTACATTACCATAACCTGGACTAATAAGGGATACCGAATATGCACAAGACAGTAACACTCACTTGAAGTTGTAAGGAAAGAGTATTATATCTTTGTTTTGATTTAATACCAACGATTGTAGCAAGTTGGCCTCGGCTTCTTTGGGATGTTTTTCAACCGTATATGCATCTATGAGATTTGTGTTAATGAACCCAATATCACCGATTTGTCTTTTCTTCAATTCGGCGATCTTCAATCTGCATAATATAGTGAGGATAAGTATAAATACATGCAATGAAAGAGCTGACCTATATAGAGAGACTTAATGACAGAAGTAGTACTTACAGACAGTAGCAAGCGATCGTTGTTTTATCGAGGGCCTTTTGATTGTAAAACTGGAAGAAATCCTCAAATGGAACATTCAGCAGTTCAATTCCAACGAGGTCATGCTCCGGTTTAACTCTCAGCGTCAAAGTACTCATCCCATCAGACTCTCTGCAGGTTTTCATGTACCAATCATGTAGTCTTCGCATCATCGTGCTTAGAGATCTGACATCTTTGACGAGAGGCTTCCGGTAATGGTATTTGTGTTCGTCCACCTCCATGATTTCATAATGTACATCGTCGGGCAGGTAATCTCCAAGATTGCTATAACCGGGCACCATACTCGGATCATTAGCGACGATGTCTTTTGACACCTTGAGCGGGGGGCACGATTGGTTCGCTTGTTCGCCGAGCTGGGCATTTTTTTTCCCAGCTCGTCGTTCTTTCATCCTTTTATCACTGACAGTACTTCCCGACCGCTCCGCTTCGGCATATGTCTTTGCAAGAACGCGCTCATAGTTGCCTCTCGGCGGAGACTTTGGTGGTTTTTTCAGGGCAGCCAGAGTGCGCTTTGCTTTCACCGGATCTACCTTCTCCTCCGGAGGTGGATGTTTCTTTGCTTTCACCCCTTCAAAGAAGTTCTTCACTTCGGCTCGCACGATCTTCGCGTTCTCCTCCTCGGTCCTCTCATATGGTAACTTCTCTGGAGTCTTCAGAGAAGGACCGAATCTGTATTGCCTCCCGCCTCTGGCAGCTGTACTGCTAGACGCCGCAGAGCAGACGGAGCGGCTGCGGCTGTCTTTTTTCCTTGCTTACGAGGCGGAGGAGAAGGACTACGACGCGCCGGAGCAGCCGCAGCGGCGGCGGGTCTCTTCCGCCCTTGCTGGCGAGGCGGAGAAGGAGGAGGCTGGCTGCTCTGGCGCGCCGGCGCTGGCGGAGAAGGAGGCGGAGTGCCGCCACGCGCCGGAGAAGGAGGCTGAGTGCCCTGATCACTCGCCGGAGGAGGAGGCGGAGGAGGAGGCGGAGTGCCCTTACTCGCCGGAGCCGTCCAGTTCAGAAGCTTGATGAGCTCCTTCCGCCATAGGCATGGAGTCTTCAGAGCTAAACCCAGCCGAGTCTCCCCTTCACCGGTAGGGTGGTCAAGCTGGAGGTCCTCAAATCCCTCCGTTATTTCATCCACCATCACCCTAGCATATCCTTCTGGAATCGGCCGGCAGTGGTAGGTTGCGCTGGGTTCAGTAGGTAAAACAGAGCCAACAGCTGCCTTGACTTTCAAGTTCTGCCATTCCGCCATAAGGTGGCAATGTTGAGACTCCGTGATAGCATCCACGGGGTAGCTAGAAGGAGCCGCATGCTCCAGCTGAGGCAGCTCGGGGGAAGCCACGCTGCTTCTCCGCTGAGATGGCGGTGTAGCTTCGGGGGCAGTTTCGGCATCTCGATTGCCGTCTCGTTCCTCTAGCGCTTGAACCCTTTTGTGCAGCTTCTGAATTTGGATCCGCTCCACTTTTTTCCTCCTCTCCTGGGTTTTGTAACCGCCCGCGTCCGGAAAACCAGCCTTCCATGGAACGGAGCCTGGCGTGCCTCCTGTCCGTCCAGGGTGCTCAGGATTCCCGAGGGTCATTGTGAGCTCGTCGTTCTCTCTGTCTGGAACGAACGTCCCTTGCTGCGCTGCATCAATATAGTGCTTAAGCTTCTTGACGGGTATTGCAAGTTGCCCGTCCGTCCAACGACACCTCCCTGATACAGGGTCCAAGGTTCCGCCAGCCCCGAAGAACCAAGTCCGGCAACGGTCTGGCCAGTTCATTGTCTCTGGTTCGATCCCTTTATCAAGCAGATCCCTCTCAGACTTGGCCCACTTAGCCCGGGCTTTGAGGTAGCCACCTGACCCCGTGCGATGGTGAAGCTTCTTCTTCGCAGCATTCTTCTTGTTTGTCGCTGACATCTTCTTACTCTTTTCCGATGTCTTGTGGGCCACAAATGCGGGCCAGTGATCTTTGATCTTCTCATACCGGCCGATGAATTATGGTGTCTCTTCTTTGTCGACAAACGTTTTCAGCTCATTCTTCCACCTCCTGAATAGGTCTACCATCTTCTTAAGAGCATGAGACTTGATTAATTGCTCTATAACTGGCTTCTCCGGATCCTCCTCTGGTGGTAGGGTGAAATTTGCCTTCAGCTCAGTCCAAAGATCATCTTTCTGCATATCATTGAGATAAGACACCTCAGGGTCTTCCTTCTTAGGCTTATACCATTGGTGGATGCTGATCGGGATCTTGTCCCTAACTAGAACCCCGCACTGAGCAGCAAAAGCATCCTTTGTCCGGAGGGGTTCAATCGGTTGGCCGTCGCGAGCGATTGCTGTGATCTCAAACCTTTCATCCGAGCGCAACTTTCTCTTCGGGCCTCGTCTCTTTACCGCAGTTGTGCTCGATCTGGAGGGCTAGAAAAAAGAAGAAAGACGAGTGTTAATTAATATGTGTACATACCAAAACAATGAATGCATCAATTAGCTAGTCAGCACAGGCTTAACTAATATATTTACCTGGCCGGACTCTTTTCGGTCACCGGAGCCGTCACCACGGGCTCCTTCTTGCACCAACATTGGGTCACCGTCATGTCTTTCCTCCTCCACTCTTCGATCACCGTAGCCTGATTCTTCACCCTGTTCTTCCAGACCATCATTGTCGTTAAGATACGACAAGATATCACCTCCGGCTAAGATTATGTCCCCCAACACCTCTTCTACTTGCTCATGTCATCCGTGCTCCATTGTTTCTACAAATATTACAACATGGCAATTATTACACAAACATGACAGCAGGTGGATATATTAGTGCAAACGTAGACCTACCTTATTCCGGGTTTGGGGTGGCCTAGGCAACGCTTCAAGGGTAGGGGCGTGGCGGGAGGGGGTAGGAGACCGACATCATTTTTTCAAGGGTTTTGG
>NC_057814.1:43761719-43762379 GCF_018294505.1 Triticum aestivum | reverse complement strand
GTTATCAGGAGGGGGTTATATCGACAACGACGACATATATACACGGGAAAATAATGTTATCAGGGAGGGGGTATATCGACCCCCCCTCGTGTTGAAGTTATCCCCCCTCGTGTTGAAGTTATCGGGAGGGGTATATATCGATGACGACAGACCCGATAAAACATAAGAAAACGAAGAAGAAATAAAAAGAGGAGAAGAAGAAAGGAATAGAGGAGAGGATTGAAGAAAAAAAAAGAAGAAAAAAAAGAGGAGAAGAAGAAAGGAATAGAGGTGAAGAAGAAAAAATAGAATATTTTCTATTTTTTCTTCTTCTCCTCTATTCCTTTCTTCTTCTCCTCTTCTTTTTCTTCTTTTTTCCTCTTCTTATTTATTTCTCCTCTTCTTCCTCTCCTCTTCTTCTTTCTTTCCTCTTCTTATTTTCTTCTTTCCTATCCTTCTTTTTCTTCTTCTTCCCTTCCTAGCTAGATATATAAAACTTTTCTAAAATTGTAACTTTTGCATATATAAAACTTTTCCATGTGGATCATCATTTCTCATATATATCGAATATATATCCATTGTCATATATAAAAACTTTCTATATATGAACAAAAAACTTTCTATGAACAAAAAAACATTTTTGACATATATATTCATACATTTTGAACATCTACATACATA
>NC_057814.1:43733380-43760688 GCF_018294505.1 Triticum aestivum | reverse complement strand
GCCCAAAGGGCGGGAAGCAGCGGCCTTTGGTCCCGGTTGGTGGCACCAACCGGGACTAAAGGGGGGGCATTGGTCCCCGTTGGTGCCACCAACCGGGACCAAAGGCCTTGCGCTGCCCGCGGCCAAAAGTTTAGTCCCACCTCGCTAGTTGAGAGGGGCTCGGAGTGGTTTATAAGCCCCACTGCGGCTGCCCTCTCGAGCTCCTCTCAAATGCAGGCTTACGGGCCTAATGTCACACTGTGCTGTCTGTGGGCCTATTGGGCCTTCTGCGGGCCTGAATCCTGGCCCAGGTTGGGTTTCTATTCGTATTCAGGCCGTGGTGGCCCAATAGGTGGCAGTTTTTAAATTTTTTTTCCAGTTTTTTGGTTCTGTTTTTTGCATTATTTATTTTCTTTTGTTTTTTGCTTTATTTTTTAATTCTTTTTGCTTTTAGGTCAGCAAAATTATAGACTGTCTGTTAGTGCCATTAGTTTTAGAAAAAATATAAACTTTCTATTAGTGCCATTAGTTCTTTATGAAAATTCCTTTTGCTGTATTTAGTTTTTTAGTTTTCTTTTTTGCTATATTTATTTTGTTTTGTTTCTACTTACAACAATAAACTTATTTATTTTATTTTATTTTGTTTCTAATTACTTATTTATTTTACTTTATGATAATTCTTTCTGCTATTAAAGTTTCTATCAAAAAAAGTTCTTTATGAAAATTCTTTTTGCTTTTAATGATTAAAAATAAAAAAGAGGCGCAATGCGCGTTGATTTGCTTCAAGCCTTTCGGAATAGTGTAGACTGCACTGCACATAGCTCGATGCAGTCTACCTTATTCCTCAAGGCTTGAACCTAAGCAACGTGAGCATTGCGCCTCTTCTTCATCGTCTCTGCACTCACTCAGGGCTTATAAACCGCTCCTAGTGCCTCTCAGCTAGCGAGGTGGGACTAAAAAACTGCTTAGCTAGTAAGAAACTCTAGTACCGGTTCGTGCCACGAACAGGTACTAAAGGTGCTCGTGGGGCCACAGCCTCATTAGTACCGGTTCGTGGCACCAACAGGGACCAAAGGGTGGAATTGGTCCCGGTTCGTGCCACCAACCGGGACCAATGGCCTTGCACAGCGGCGTGGTGGTGAGTTTAGTCCCACCTCGCTATCTATGAGAGAGCCGCACCTGTTTATAAGGTGCGGTGCGCCTGAGCTGTCGAGCTCCTCTCTAAAGCAGGCTTACGGGCCTAACCTCTCTGTACATGCCTGTGGGCCTACTGGGCCTTCTGCGGGCCTGAATCCTGGCCCATGGATGGGTTTCTAATCATATTCAGGCCGTGGTGGCCCAGTAGGTGGCATAATTTTTAAATTTTGGCCTGTTATTTTTCATGCATTTACTAATTATTTTGAGCTATAAGACCCTAAAATTGAAAATCATTTCAAATGAACTCTGAAAAGGTTGAAAGTTGGCATGGTATCATCATTTCATCCACATAGCATGTGCAAGAAAGTTGAGAGGGTTACGGCAAAAACTAGATGCACTTCTTGTACAAAACGGACAATGGTATCATACTCGTCTATTACAAAGTTGGCATGGTATCATCATAGTAGTTGCGGGAGAAAGTCTTCACTTTTTCTTCGCTTGTGTCATTTGCTTATTGCGCCGTAACCATGGATAATCTTCATCGTTTATCAGGATGCTTGGGTCAGCCTTGACTTTGAAGGGAGGAATTTCATGAAACTTTTCATAATCTTCAGACATGTCTGTCTTGCCCTCCACTCCCACAATGTCCCTTTTTCCTGAAAGAACTATGTGCCGCTTTGGCTCATCGTATGATGTATTCGCTTCCTTATCTTTTCTTTTCCTCGGTCTGGTAGACATGTCCTTCACATAGATAACCTGATCCACATCATTGGCTAGGACGAACGGTTCGTCAGTGTACCCAAGATTGTTCAGATCCACTGTTGTCATTCCGTACTGTGGGTCTACCTGTACCCCGCCTCCTGACAGATTGACCCATTTGCACTTAAACAAAGGGACCTTAAAATCATGTCCGTAGTCAAGTTCCCATATGTCCATTATGTGACCATAATATGTGTTCTTTCCCCTCTCGATTGCTGCATCAAAGCGGACACCGCTGTTTTGGTTGGTGCTCTTTTGATCTTGGGCGATCGTGTAAAATGTATTCCCATTTATCTCGTATCCTTTGTAAGTCAATACAGTCGAAGATGGTCCCCTGGACAACGAGTACAACTCATCACAAACAGTGGTGTCACCTCTGAGACGTGTTTCCAACCAACTGCTGAAAGTCCTGATGTGTTCACATGTAATCCAGTCGTCACACTGCTCCGGGTGTTTGGAGCGTAGACTGTTCTTGTGTTCATCGACATACGGGGTCACCAAGGTAGAGTTCTGTAGAACTGTGTAGTGTGCTTGAGACCAAGAATATCCGTCCCTGCATATTATTGAGTCCCCCCCTCCAAGCATGCCTTTTCCAGTCAGTCTCCCCTCATACCGCGATTTAGGGAGACCTATCTTCTTAAGGCCAGGAATGAAGTCAACACAAAATCCAATGACATCCTCTGTTTGATGGCCCATGGAGATGCTTCCTTCTGGCCTAGCGCGGTTACGGACATATTTCTTTAGGATTCCCATGAACCTCTCAAAGGGGAACATATTGTGTAGAAATACAGGCCCCAGAATGACAATCTCATCGACTAGATGAACTAGGACGTGCGTCATGATATTGAAGAAGGATGGTGGGAACACCAGCTCGAAACTGACAAGACATTGCGCCACATCACTCCTTAGCCTTGGTATGATTTCTGGATCGATCACCTTCTGAGAGATTGCATTGAGGAATGCACATAGCTTCACAATGGCTAATCAGACGTTTTCCGGTAGAAGCCCCCTCAATGCAACCGGAAGCAGTTGCGTCATAATCACGTGGCAGTCATGAGACTTTAGGTTCTGGAACTTTTTCTCTGGCATATTTATTATTCCCTTTATATTCGACAAGAAGCCAGTCGGGACCTTCATACTGAGCAGGCATTCAAAGAAGATTTCTTTCTCTTCTTTCGTAAGGGCGTAGCTGGCAGGACCTTCATACTGCTTCGGAGGCATGCCGTCTTTTTCGTGCAAACGTTGCAGGTCCTCCCGTGCCTCAGGTGTATCTTTTCCCTTCCCATACACGCCCAAGAAGCCTAGCAGGTTCATGCAAAGGTTCTTCGTCACGTGCATCACGTCGATTGAAGAGCGGACCTCTAGCTCTTTCCAGTAGGGTAGGTCCCAAAATATAGATTTCTTCTTCCACATGGGTGCGTGTCCCTCAGCGTCATTCGGAACAGCTAGTCCGCCGGGACCCTTTCCAAAGATTACGTGTAAATCATTGACCATAGCAAGTACGTGATCACCGGTACGCATGGCGGGCTTCTTCCGGTGATCTGCCTCGCCTTTGAAATGCTTGCCTTTCTTTCGACATTGATGGTTGGTCGGAAGAAATCGACGATGGCCCACGTACACATTCTTCCTGCTTTTGTCCAGGTATATACTTTCAGTGTCATCTAAACAGTGCGTGCATGCGTGGTATCCCTTGTTTGTCTGCCCTGAAAGGTTACTGAGAGCGGGCCAATCGTTGATGGTTACAAACACCAACGCGTGCAGGTTAAATTCCTCCTGTTTGTGCTCATCCCACGTACGTACACCGTTTCCATTCCACAGCTGTAAAAGTTCTTCAACTAATGGCCTTAGGTACACATCAATGTCGTTGCCGGGTTGCTTAGGGCCTTGGATGAGAACTGGCATCATAATGAACTTCCGCTTCATGCACATCCAAGGTGGAAGGTTATACATACATAGAGTCACGGGCCAGGTGCTGTGATTGCTGCTCTGCTCACCGAAAGAATTAATGCCATCCATGCTTAAACCAAACCATACGTTCCTTGGGTCAGCTGCAAACTCAGCCCAGTACTTTCTCTCGATTTTTCTCCACTGCGACCCGTCAGCGGGTGCTCTCAACTTCCCGTCTTTCTTACGGTCCTCACTGTGCCATCGCATCAACTTGGCATGCTCTTCGTTTCTGAACAGACGTTTCAACCGTGGTATTATAGGAGCATACCACATCACCTTCGCAGGAACCCTCTTCCTGGGGGGCTCGCCGTCAACATCACCAGGGTCATCTCGGCTGATCTTATACCGCAATGCACCGCATACCGGGCATGCGTCCAGATCCTTGTACGCACCGCGGTACAGGATGCAGTCATTAGGGCATGCATGTATCTTCTGCACCTCCAATCCTAGAGGGCATACGACCTTCTTTGCTGCGTATGTACTGTCGGGCAATTCGTTATCCTTTGGAAGCTTCTTCTTCAATATTTTCAATAGCTTCTCAAATCCTTTGTCAGGCACAACATTCTCTGCCTTCCACTGCAGCAATTCCAGTACGGTACCGAGCTTTGTGTTGCCATCTTCGCAATTGGGGTACAACCCTTTTTTGTGATCCTCTAACATGCGATCGAACTTCAACTTCTCCTTTTCACTTTCGCATTGCGTCCTTGCATCGACTATGACCCGGTGGAGATCATCATCATCGGGCACTGGTTCCTCTTGATCTTCAGCAGCTTCCCCCCTTGCAGCATCATTGGGCACATCGTCTGGTTCCTCTTGATCTTCAGCAGCTTCCCCCGTTGCAGCATCACCGTATTCAGGGGGCACATAGTTGTCATCGTCCTCTTCTTCTTCGCCGTCTTCCATTAGAACCCCTATTTCTCCGTGCCTTGTCCAAACATTATAGTGTGGCATGAAACCCTTGTAAAGCAGGTGGGTGTGAAGGATTTTCCGGTCAGAGTAAGACTTCGTATTCCCACATACAGGGCATGGACAACACATAAAACCATTCTGCTTGTTTGCCTCAGCCACTTCGAGAAAATCATGCACGCCCTTAATGTACTCGGAGGTGTGTCTGTCACCGTACATCCATTGCCGGTTCATCTGCGTGCATTATATATAATTAAGTGTGTCAAAAACCATTACAGAACATCATGAATAGATAATTAAGTGACCAAATTAATAGAAGTTCATCATCACATTAGAACCAAAGTACATACATAGTTCTCATCTAACAACATATATATATATAGCTCTCCAGAGCAGCTAATTACTAAAACCATACATTGAAACTATGTAAAACATTTCAATGCGAAAACAAATGCGATCATAATCGCAACCAAGGTAACAATTGATCCAATGGCATAATGATACCAAGCCTCGGTATGAATGGCATATTTTCTAATCTTTCTAATCTTCAAGCGCATTGCATCCATCTTGATCTTGTGATCATCGACGACATCCGCAACATGCAACTCCAATATCATCTTCTCCTCCTCAATTTTTTTTTATTTTTTCCTTCAAGTAATTGTTTTCTTCTTCAACTAAATTTAACCTCTCGACAATAGGGTCGGTTAGAATTTCCAGTTCAACCACCTCCTAGATAAATAAAATCTATGTCATGTTGGTCGGTATATTTCTCATAAACAATAAATGAATCAAATAGTTATAAAAAGATAATATATACCACATCCGAATCATAGACAGGACGAGGGCTGACGGGGGCGGATACCAAAACCATCGCACTATGTAATAAGAAGGAATAATAAAAGTAACAAAATTAGACAAGTAACTATCTAAAGTAAGAATTTTTTCCTTTCAGAAAGAAGATAAGAACAAGAGGCTCACCACGGTGGTGCTGGCGACGAGATCGGCGCGGGCGATCGACGGCAGTGAAGACGGGGACGGGACGTGATGGACCGCTAAACCTAGACAAATCTCGGGGAAAATGGAGCTCGGAGGTCCAGTTTCGAGTGGACAAAGATTAACTAGTGTGGCTCAGACATTTCATCGAACACCTCATGTGCATAGGAGGTGAGCTAGAGCACCCAAATGCCCTCCCCTCGCCGGCCAGAAAAAACAGAGCACTCTGGAGTGCTCTGCTGTGGCGATGGTAGGGAACTCATTGGTCCCGGTTGGTGGCACCAACCGAGACTAAAGGCCTTTGGTCCCGGTTGGTGCCACGAACCGGGACCAATGCCCCCTTTAGTCCCGGTTGGTGGCACCAACCGGGACCAAAGGCCTTGTGCTGGAACTGGCGCGGTGCGGTGGGATGTTTAGTCCCACCTCGCTAGCCGAGAGGCTTCGACAGTGGTTTATAAGCGCAGCTGCGCTGACCACTTCGAGCTCCTCTCAAATGCAGGCTTACGGGCCTATTCTGTCACTATTTGCCTGTGGGCCTTCTGGGCCTTCTGCGGGCCTGAATCCTGGCCCATGGATGGGTTTCTAGTCGTATTCAGGCCGTGGTGGCCCAGTAGGTGGCATAGATTTTTTCCTCTGTTTTTTTCTCTTTTGCTTTATTTGTTTTGTTTTGTTTCTACTTACAACAAAAAACTTATTTATTTTATTTCTAATTACTTATGTATTTTACTTTAATTATTTTATTTTTATTTATTTTACTGCTGCTATTTTTATTTATTTTACTGCTGCTATTTTTACTTAATTTATTAAGGTTTATTTATTGTAGTTACTATAGTTTATTTTATTTTATTTTATTAAGGTTTACGAGCTGTGGGAGGGACGAGGGGTGGCGACGTGCTGTGGGACACGATGCAGGGGCCGAGGAGGGAATTTAAGGTTAAGTTTTTATACGGGAACGGTTAGACGGGCTTTAGCGGGCTTTCACCGGGCTTGTGGGGTTTTACCAGGTCATCGATGAGAGTTTCCAAAAAATGTCATTAGAAATCCGTCATGGATAAACAGGTTTCTTGTAGTGATATGTCGAGCACAATGAGTGGTGATCCTCCGGCCTCCCACTCGCACGCAGCCGCCGCCACCCTCCCGCTCGCTTGCCGCCGCCGCCGTCACCAGTCCCGGCCATGGCGCCGCCGCTGCCGTCGTGCCCCTGAAGACCTATTCATCTTGCCTGAAGGTGATCCTGTATCAGATCCTCCACTTAACCCGCGTGGACCGGCTCGTGGGTCACTGACAGTGGGTCCCTTGGGCCCACTGATCAGGTTTGACTAGTCGCCCCCGCCTCCTTCCTCCTCTGGCCGAACAGAGGCGGGGCTCCGGCGATCAACGCCGGCGAACGGCGGCTCCTCGTGGGGTCCTGAGGGCGGCGATGGATCCGCCAGGCCGTGGCGGTCCTCCCGGTGGTCGAGGAGGTGGCGGGGATGGAGGGAGTCGCCGGCGGCGAGCTCCGCGGCGGACGGCAGCTTTGGGAGGTTTGGGGCTTTGGCCTACGGTGGTTCCCCGACGCAGCTGGGGGTTTGGGCGGCTCCGCACGGTCGAGGGGAGGAGGATGGTGGTGCTATACGGACGGGGGAGGGGGGCTCTGGTTGCGACTGAATGGACCGGAGGGTGGCGGCGGGTGTACTGGCCGGAGATGGGGAAGAAGACCCTCCCTGGTCGATTGCCTGCTATGGGGCTGCTAGGTGGGGTGGCTTGAGGTCGCCTGAGGGACTGGACGGACTCGGGGGCACCTTATATAGGCGGCCGGAGTCGGTTCCAACGGCGGCCGTGGATAAGAACGGCGAACCGCCGTTCTCTAGCCTGCAGGACGTCGTGGCGGCGACGGGCACTAGTGGACGAGCTCGCGGATAAGCTTGGACTGCTCCAGAGGCGAGCTGGCGAGCGGCTGTGGCTCGGGCGGCGCCATCCATGGCAGGGGCCTGCCGTGGCCGGCCGTCGTGCCCCTGAAGACCTATTCATCTTGCCTGAAGGTGATCCTGTGTCAGATCCTGCATGATACCTCATCACTACAACACGTCGGCGGCGGTGTATGAGGCGTCCATGGCCCTGGTGGCGCCTTCAAGGGAGGACGCATGATCTTCAAGGGAGGACAGGCCATCAGATTCATCCATTTGGTAGCGTCTTTGTTCATCCAGGTTTGACGATTCATCTTTTCATTATCTAGTCTCTCAGGGATGTCAAACGTACCCTCAACAACTAACGTCAGCATTTATTTTGTTCTGTAGTGAACCCCCTCGATGAATGCATGTCTGTTGCCGTGGCTAGAGAAAATTCTACATATCCACATCCTGATAACCAACAAGATAAGTAGCAGCTTTGATATGGAGGTATTTTCCTTCACTGCGTGCTTTTTCTTTGTGCCCTTTACTGTACTGTAGTAGCATTTGCTAAATTGCATTGAGAGATTAGGACGGCACAACAAGCTAGGGCTTCAAGAAAACCAGCCAAATTCCTTTTTTTTGGGATCAACCAACCAAATTGCTGTAATAGCACGATCCGCAAGACCTAGAAGGGATCTACACATGACATCGGTGGCTTCTCCTCCGCCTGCTATTTGCCGCTTTGACACTGTTGACAGATCCGAGTTCCACCTGCCAGGCTCGAATGGTAGATGTTACGGGCAACTGTATGTGAATCCCACTCCAAGGGATCGCCCTTCTCTCTCCCAGATATGGCGGTTATGGAGTTGATGGCTCGTGTTTTTTTTCTCTTTTGCTTTATTTGTTTTGTTTTGTTTCTACTTACAACAAAAAACTTATTTATTTTATTTCTAATTACTTATGTATTTTACTTTAATTATTTTATTTTTATTTATTTTACTGCTGCTATTTTTATTTATTTTACTGCTGCTATTTTTACTTAATTTATTAAGGTTTATTTATTGTAGTTACTATTGTTTATTTTATTTTATTTTATTAAGGTTTATTTAGTTTTATTCATTTTATTAAGGTTTATTTATTTTATAAATATAAAAAAATGAACATAGATGCGCTTATAGAGAAAATTCAACCTAAATTCATAATAAATTTCTATGAAATTTACTATGAATTTAGGTCAAATTTCCTGTATAAGGGCATCTATTTTCACTTTAAGAGAAGCTCAACAAGGCAGATAGGGACGGCCTTATAAACTGATGTGAGCGCCCTTCGGTTGGCGAGGTGGGGCTAAACACTGGTCGCAACTAGGACCTGGCCTTTAGTCCCGGTTTGTGGTAGGAACCGGGACTAAAGGGTGGTGGGCCGGGAGCGTGGCCCATTGGTCCCAGTTTGTCCCACCAACCGGGACCAAAGGGTCCGGACGAACGGGGACCAATGCCCCCACGAGGCCCGGCAGGTCCCTGGCCGCACGAACTGGGACCAATGCTCACATTAGTCCTGGTTCGTGACTGAACCGGGGCTAATGTGAAAACTGTCCTGTGACCTAAGCCCCTTTTCCTACTACTGCTCGCAAAGATGGTATGTGGAGGAGTGAACATTCGTTTCAGCCGAAGTAAGGCGCAACGCGGAGGGGAGCATACGCGAGCGGTGCATGGATGGATGCGGCCGACCGAAGCGAGGCACCGCGCGCGGCGCGCGCGTGGACGGACGTCCGGCGTCGCAACGGTGGTGATGACGAAGGCGGCGAGGCCGACGACGAGGACGCGCCGTCCCGCGCGGCCGCTCCGGGGGCTGGTCGAAGTCGAGCCCTCGAGCGCTACTGGAGAGACGGCGCGATGCCGTGGCGGTGATGGCGAAGATGGTCCCGCCCGGACTGCGAAGGCAGCAGCAGCGTGGTAGCATAGTAGTAGTACCACCCCACGGTGGGCGCCAACTATCGTGGTATTCTCACGGGGGGCTTGCGAGTCGACAGATGCCACAAGGGCTTAGTGTGATGGTAAGACTGCTGCTGATAGGCCCGAGAGCGGGTATGCGAGTAGCACGCGCTAGTTTACCTAGGTTCGGGGCTCTCTGGAGAGATACTACCCCTACTCCTGCATGTCTGAGTATATCCGAGGTGTACATCGGACAGTACACGGTGCTCCTGGAGCTGTATCTGAGATCAGTAGCAATGAGAGCTAGCTAGCTAGTGTGGCACATGTGTCTGGCCATGTGTGGCCGTGGGAGTGTGATGCTCATACGTGAGAGTGTGTGGATGGATGGATGGATGTGTGCCTTATATAGGCATGGCTAGCTTAGCATGTAAGCTATGTGGTGGCATGGGAGCAAGGGGGTATGGTGGGGTGTCATGCTTGTCCCCTGGGTCACTTCATAAATAGTGCCATGGGACAAGTGACACTATACATGATGGTGTCGAGGTACAACCGTCTTGTCCGCGGTATGGCCGCCACGTCGGGGTCTTGTCGGTGTCGGGTCGGGCTGCAGTCGGCAGCCGGCTGGTCGGCGCAGTCGGCAGCCGGCAGCCGGCCGGGCAGAGCAGTCGGACGGGGAGCCGGCAGGAGCAGCCGTGCAGTCGAACTGAGGGGCTTTGCTAGCCCCGATGTCTTGAATTATTGTCTCCCTGTCTTCGGGGTATCCGTGGCCAATTACTCCGACACTCTTTCACTGAAGAAATTGACTGAACTGTATGAGATTTCCAATGGCTTCACTCGAAAGGATTGGTAGGTGTAGGATTTTGAGATCAGCATCACTTGAAAACTTTTCCTTAGTTTTTCCTCAACCCCCTTTAACAGTACGGTGTTTCCTATGACTCAAGAAAGGGAAAATGAAACTAGGAAAGCAAAAGTCTTCACGCTTCATGTTCCTTGCATCAATATCAAGTCTTCACGGTCACACCAATTTCTTCACTTTCAAAGTCTTCAGAATGCCAAAATCTTTAGTTGAAGATATTCATTTTTAGGGGTCGACTTTCTCCGTAAATATCAAACTCCTCATAGACTTATAGACCTGTGTACACTCACAAACACATTAGTCCGTTAACCTATAAGTCTTCAATACACCAAAATCACTAAGGGGCACTAGATGCACTTACAATCTCCCCCTTTTTGGTGATTGATGACAATATAGGTTAGGTTTTCAACGGGGATAAACATATGAAGTGTAAGTACTGATATTGAGGAATTTGATTGCAAGATATAGAAGAACTCCCCCTGAAGATGTGCATATGTGAGGAAATTGCTCTTGTGAAGCAATGCACATTGACGAGTAGAATCATGGAGATCTCCCCCTATATCTTGTAATTCATACACGCATTTAACATATGATATGAAGAATTTGAAATGCATGATGAAATATGGTGACTAACGTAATTCAACATGCATGCATTAACATATATGAGGAAATAGCATGCAGAAGAACATAGCAAAAGTATCAGACCACCATCAGGTTTAAGTTTACAACTCTATCCAATAAAACTTCATAAGAACGAGAGTTGTAACTTAGACAAAAAAATTCCCATATATAGACCCGCTTGAAGACTAACTCAAATTTCTCCCCCTTTGTCATCGAATGACCAAAAGGGACAAAAAATGAGGACTAACGCCCTGAAGAATATCATCACGAAGTCGATGGAGGAGCACCAGCGTTGTTGGGGTCGGTTGTTGAAGTAGGGCCTACCGCAGTGTCGTCCAAATCTTCATTTTCATCAGTCCCGCGCGATGAAGAATAAGAGCGTGCCACCAAAGAAGGAACTTTGACTTTCTTGAATTTCTTTGACGGTGGATGAGACCACTCAAAGTCCTACTTGAAGCCCATCTGCTTGAGATCTTCTTCACCGTAGAGATGAGACAGAACAACCCAGGTGCGATCAAAAACTTCATGGAGGTAGTAACGGTTCTTCTTCACTGAATTGTGTGTAGCAGTCATGTTATGCAGAATTGAACCAAACTGATGCTTGAGCCATTTGTGGTTGCGATCGAACTTCTGATGAAGACTGAGGAGAAGCTCATGATCAGTCATCACCCTTGGAGCTGTGCCTTGAGGATTTTGCTTTGTAGCATTGGTGGCAGAGTCATGAGTGGCAGAGTCATCATTGGTGGAGTAGGATGCAGCTTTGCGGAACTGTCCATCCAATGGATGAATGCCTTCATCAATAATAGTCGCCTTGCCCTTCTCATCAGCTGATGAACTAGTCCGCTTGAGGACTTCAATAGGGGGCAAGTAGCTGCCATGGTTAAGTGTATTAGCCTTGTAGTTGATTTAAGACCTTGATCTGATGAATTTCATGATCCAGGGAGCATAAGGCTTCAATTCAAACGGAGAAAGAGCAACATTGGCCATAGTCCTCATGAAGAAATCATGATAGTTGACAGGAACTCCATGCATGATATTGAATAGCAGATTCTTCATGATGCCAACGACCTCTTCTTCATTAGAGTTGTGGCCTTTGATTGGACTGAGGGTCTTGGTCAAAATTCTATATATAGTCCTTGGCACATAAAGCAATTCCTTCACGAGGAATTTGGTCCTTGGGGCTTGACCAGACTTCAGAGGCTTCATGAAAACTTGCATGAAATGACCAGAGAGCTCAGGTTCATGACAGATGAGACGTGCACCTTCATGGGGAGGACTGACAGGCAGGGCATGAAGCAATTCAGAGGCCGGTGCTCTGAAGTGTGTGTTCTCTGTCATCCAGTCCAACACCCAAGAATTCACATCTTCAGCATTGCCGGTGACGTAAAGCGTCGTGTAGAACTGAAGAATTAGCTCTTCATTCCAATCACATATATCAGTGCAAAAATTGAGTAGCCCAGCGTCATGCAGAACACTGAGGACTGGGGTGATGGAAGGCAGCGACTCCATATCCACATGAGGAATATGCTCATGGTCAAAGATTTTATCTTTATCAAATAGCAGAGAAGAATAAAAGTTCATCTGACTTGCTGTCCAGAAACGCTTGCGGCGAAGACGAGCAGAGTCATATGGGTTGTATTCCGTGAAGAATACATGCTCATGGAAGAAATCATCAGCTTTGAACTTCGGCTTCTGTGAGAAGGGATTCTTTGGCTTGGGCTGAGGTGTATCTGTCAATGTCTTCACAACCTCCGGAATCACAGTCTCAAGAGCCACAGGCTGAGGAATTTCAGTTTCTGCTTCAGTAGCAGCCTGGGTCTCCATTTCTTCAGCAGCACTAACATCACCACTAGTGGCTGGAATTTCTTCAGGGATGGTAAGAACAGATGCTTGAGGTTCATTAGAGCCCGTATTCATTTCTTCAGTTTGGACTGGGGACTGAGGAATCTGTTGCAGAGGGGTGAACATGGGGGAATTGGGGTGATGACTTTCCCAATAGTCATCATTCAACACTGGAGTGGTGCTCCCGATGTCCACGTCTTCTTCTTCTTCATCCAATTATTCAACGCCTGCCTCTTCAGCCATGAACTGAGGCATGGGCAATGATACAAGTGGGGTTGAAGGGATATCATCCACTTCAATTTCTTCGTCCAACTGCTCCGAAGAAGCAGTAGAGGGAACATCTTCATCAGATCCGCTTGGGATCACATAATCTTCACCAAAAGGAACAATTTCCTTTGATGGCATGCTTGAAACTGGAATAGCATCAATTGGATTGTCATATGAGCTTGTCAAAGTCTTCGCCTTCTTTGGTGCAGAAGACTTTGAGGAAGCAGATGCTTTCCTTTTCTTCACTGCTGCTCGCTCCGCAGCCTTGGTCTTCTTAGCTTCTGATGCAGAAGGAAGGATAGGCCTTGGCGTTAGTGCAGGAGGAGCAGAGGTATCTGGTGCATTTTCTTCAGGCGCAACTGATGCAGTTGACCTGACTTGATCCTCAGGCGCAACACTAGTGGTTGCCCTGGCAATTTCATCAGCGGCTGGAATAGCTTCATCAGCCCTGGTACTTTCATTTTCATCAAAAACCTGATCATCATCAGCAGTGCTGGCATGTTCTTCAGTAGGTTGTGCAGATGCTTCAGCCTGAGGAATTTCAATGTGCGTTGGAGCAGCAACATTGGATGTAAATCCCTTCGCCATCCTAACAAATCTGACTTTGGCTCCAAGCCATTCTGCACAGTATGCGTCAAATTCATCACTGAGTTTCTTGATTTCTGATTCGAGAGCAACAAGTTCATCAGGTGATAGCTTTAGAACATTTTGCCGCAGAAATCGCTCTTTCTTGTACTGAGCTTTCTTCACCATCCTGGCTTTCTCAAATTTCCATTTTTCTTCAGCAATGAAAGCAGTCAACATATGACTTTGGCCAGGTGTGAGATTTAATTCTGGCAAGGGAGTGTTTGGATCTTTGTGCCATAGATCAATGAAGTCCAGGATCTTCTTCGGATCCAGCAAAAGTGGCACAACACTGCCCTTGGCTCTAGCGGCCCGTTGTTGTCTTTCTTTGATGATTTCAGCGAGTTCTTCATCATCAGCTTTGTCTTCATCTGAAGGTACTTGGAAGGCAACTTGCTTCTTGTCCAGCAGTGGACTTGGTCTTCGGCAAGGTGGGGCCTGTTGAGGACTGTCGAGGAGCAGAAGAACTTGCAGAGGCTCCTGAGGCAATTGAGATGCCTGTGGTCCTTTGACACGAGGCGAGATGCACAGGTGCCGAGGACTTTACCGGAGGAGCTGAGGGCTTTGTAGTTGGAGGAACTGAAGCAGCTTGAGGAACATGCCATGAGGGCATTGATGAGCTTGGCCATGAGGGCATTGCTGAAGAACTGGGTTTGCGAGCTGGCTTCTTGAGCATGGCCTTCTTGGGCTTGCTAGCAGAGGCCTCAACAGTGGTAGCATCAGTGTCTTCATTGAATTTCCTCACTGCCTCCTTGGCCACTTTGGCCAGTTTTGCTTGTCGCTTGGCCCATTCAATTGGAAATTCCTCACCTCTTCTGATGCTAGAGGGATCAGCTTCTTGGCCATGTGCCAATGGAGGTCTTGGGAATGGAGGATGTACAGCGAATTTCTTCATGTATTTGGGAGTGACATAGCGATATTCCCTCCATTCTCTGGCCCATCTCCTCTCAATCTTCTGAATGCGCACTTTGCGCTCATTCTTTGTTTCCTCAGGGGGTGTGCAGTATCCTGCATAGATGTCATCAGGGATCTCAAATGTTGTGTTTACTTCCGGTTTCTTGCCTCCCTTCTGAGGTTTCTTGCCTCCCTTCTGAGGTTTCTTGCCATCTACCATTTTCTTCAGCTGAGGATTTTGAACAATTGAGTTCTCTGAAGAGGTATGCAATTTGTCTTCGAGGAACGCTGCAAATGAGTTAAGTTGATGAGAACCTAGTGATTCAGCAGTGGACATGAGTACCTGTGAACAGTGTATAGGTGCGAAGAATTTGGAGAGGTCATATGCGTTCTCAGAAGTTTTTGCAATAAGAACAAGCTTGAGGAATTTGACCAGAGGTGTCTTGAGGAATTTCACTAAGCGTTCTTTGACTTAGGTTCCAGAGTTGTATAGATTGAGAAATCTACACAATTGAGGAATCTTGAAAAAAAAAAATTGCTTAGAGAAACAGATCAAGAACAGATGTTCGTGTGAGGTGTTTAGAGTGTGGAATTTTGAAGAATAAGCACCTTTTGAAGATTTTGTGGAAATCATCAGAATCAACAAGGGCAGTAAAAGTAACTTTAATTACCCTTGACGAAGAACACGGCGAACTGGGAGTGTTAGATTGGAAGTTCGTCAGTCCAGATCTTCCACGCCCTAACTTGGCATAGGAAGACAGCTACGGCGGCGGTGGAGGTGAAGTTTACCGTGGCCGGCGCGAGTACGACGGCGATGAGGTCGAGGCAGTGAAGCTCTTCCTCATCGGCGACAATGAAAGTAGCGGCGGTGCTAGGTCTTGAGAGATTGAGCGAGGGAGTGAGAGGTCGAGCGGGGTAAATGCAGTTTGAGGAGGGTGAGGGGTATTTATAGCCGAGGTGAAAAACCGCTCGCCCAAGGAAAATGGACGAACGTGCCCCTGACCATTCTCATCCTAGCAACATATGTCACCCACGTATTGAGAGGTGGAGATCGTGTAAGATCGTGGGTGAATAGATAAATCCTATTGTGGAATGTGGAACGGTTTGAGCGGCAAAAGCCGATAATTCAGATAAGAATATTTTAAAGTTTCGTTCGCAAATTCTTCAGCTGACAAGGACACAGTGAAGATTTTGAACGGGTTTCAAATAGAACACACATGAAGAATTTGTGAACAGACTGGGTTGAGTTTAGCATAGAGTGGGAAGGGTCCGATCACATTCACTTAGAAGAAAAAGCAACTTGAATAAATAGCAATAAGTGAATGCTGTAGAGGACTTAAACTCATATATATATATATATAGTCAATGAAGAACAACAACGAAAAGAGTGAAGACTATGCAAAGCTGAAGAATTTGAACAATTGAGGAAATTCAAAACTGAAGAAAAACTCAAATTGAAGATTTTGAACTTTTGTTGGTGGCGTGACCCACCATATAAGAATGATGATTTCAGAAGCCGCGTACAATTGTCGTAGGGCTCTGAGAATCGAATTCTTCGTTAATTTCTTCACACTTAGAGGGTTAGTCTTCATTGATTGAAGAAAAACGTTACTTCGTGTGTTGCACATCTAAGTCATCAATTTTGCATAAGTGTTAGGATGCGTGTCCTTTTCAAAGGACATTCGAAGATTCTAAGATATTTAGCTCACATCACAACTTGCTAAATCTCTTCTCATGCAAGGGCTTTGTGAAGATATTAGCTAGTTGTTCTTCAGTCTTCACGTGCTCGACAGAGATGTCGCCCATCAACACATGGTCACGAAGAAAATGATGACGAATCTGAATATGCTTTGTCTTCGAGTGCTGAACTGGGTTATGAGCAACCTTGATGGCACTCTCATTATCACAGTAGAGAGGCACATTCTTCACATTGACGTCGTAGTCCTTGAGGGTTTGCTTCATCCATAGCAATTGAGCACAACACGAACAAGCAGCAATGTACTTAGCTTCAGCAGTAGAGAGTGATACGCAGTTCTGTTTCTTCGAGGACCAACATACTAAGGAACGTACGAGGAAATGGCATGTGCACGATGTTGACTTGCGGTCCACACGATCACCAGCATAGTCAGAGTCAGAATATCCAATGAGATCAAAAGCTGAGCCCTTGGGATACCATAATCCAAGTGTTGGAGTGTGAACTAGATATCGAAGAATATGTTTCATAGCCTTATGGTGTGATTCCTTCGGTCTAGCTTGAAAACGGGCACACATGCAAAGACTAAGCATAATATCTGGCCTAGATGCACATAGATACAATAAGGAGCCAATCATGGAGCGGTATACCTTTTGACCAAAGTCAATACCATTTTCATCAGTGCATAGATGGCCATTTGTGGGCATAGGGATTTTGACGCCTTTGCAATCTTGCATGCCAAATTTCCTCAATACATCCTTGAGGTATTTCTCCTGAGATATGAAGATGCCGTTGCGCTGTTGACGAATTTGAAGACCTAAGAAGAATTTCAGTTCTCCCATCATAGATATTTGATATTCTTCACTCATCATATAGGCAAATTCATCACTGTAATGTTGATCAGTACAGCCAAAGATGATATCATCAACATATATTTGGCACACGAATAATTCATCATCATAGGTTTTGTTGAAAAGAGTTGGGTCAAGTGAAACGGGTTTGAAGCCTTTCTTCATGAAGAATTCCTTCAAAGTATCATACCACGCCCGAGGGGCCCGTTTGAGGCCATAGAGGGCCTTGTTGAGTCTGAAGACTTTGTCAGGATGCTTTGGGTCTTCAAAACCTGGGGGTTGAGCAACATATACTTCTTCCTCAAGCTTACCATTGAGGAATGCACTTTTCACATCCATTTGATATAAGATAATATTATGATGGTTAGCATAAGCAAGCAATATGCGAATAGCCTCAAGTCTAGCAACAAGTGCAAAAATTTCATCGAAATCAATTCCTTCAACCTGTGTGTAGCCTTGAGCTACAAGTCATGCCTTATTCCTTACCACAAGGCCATTTTCATCTTGCTTGTTGCGGTAGATCCACTTGGTGCCGATGATATTGTGCTTGTGAGGGTCTGGTCGCTTGACAAGTTCCCAGACATTGTTGAGCTCGAACTGATGTAATTCCTCTTACATAGCTTGAATCCACTCAGGCTCCAGAAATGCCTCATCTACCTTAGTGGGCTCTGTGATAGAGACGAAAGCAAAGTGCCCACAAAAGTTAGACAAATGTGAAGCTTTTGAGCGTGTGAGAGGACCTGGTGCGTTGATGTCACTGATGATTCTCACAATCTGGACTTCATTTGCGACGCGAGGATGAGCGGGTTGACAACGAGGAATTTGCTCAGCATTTTCTTCAGAGCCATTTTCTTCAGGTGGACCAGCATGATGTTCTTCACGATCTGGAATGACTTCTTGAGTAGATTCTTCGGTAGGAATGACATCCTCAGTAGCCTTGAACTTGATAGTTTCCTCAGGTGACTTTTCATCTAGCATAGGAGGTAGGTGCTCTCTTTGCAAGCCATTAGTTTCATCGAACCGCACATCTACAGTTTCAACAACCCTGTGGTGAACGGTGTTGAAGACTCTGTAGGTGTGCGAGTCCTTTCCGCAACCAAGCATAAAACCTTCATGTGCTTTCGGTGCAAATTTAGAATTGTGATGAGGATTTCTGATCCAACATTTAGCACCAAGGACTTTGAAATAACTCACATTGGGTTTGTTGTCAGTGAGGAGTTCATATGCGGTCTCCTTGAAAAATTTGTGAAGATATACCCTGTTGATGATGTGGCACGCAGTTTCAATTGCCTCAATCCAGAAGTGATGAGGCGTCTTGTATTCATCAAGCATAGTGCGAGCCATCTCAACAAGAGTCCTGTTCTTGCGCTCCACGACGCCATTCTGCTGAGGAGTATAAGGAGCAGATAACTCGTGAGTAATACCAAGTTCATCAAGATAGTCATCAAGACCAGTATTCTTGAACTCAGTTCAATTGTCACTTCTGATGTGCTTGATCTTCACACCAAAGTTGGTTGAAGCCCTTGAGGAAAATCGTTTGAAGACTTCCTGCACTTCACGTTTGTAAGTGACGATATGCACCCATGTGTAACGAGTAATCATCAACAATAACAAAACCATATAGAGATGCTTCATCGATGAATGAGGAATAATGATTGGGGCCAAAGAGATCCATGTGATGCAATTCAAATGGATGAGTAGTAGTCATGATAGTCTTCGCGGGATGCTTGGCCTTGGTCATCTTTCCAGCTTCACAGGCTCCGCATAGGTGATGCTTGAGGAATTTGATATTCTCAATGCCAATGAGATGCTTCTTCTTCGCAAGCGTGTGTAAGTTCCTCATGCCAGCATGACCAAGTCGTCGATGCCATAGCCAGCCTTCTGAAGCTTTTGCAAGTAGACATATAGTGGGTTGTGGTGCTGTAGAGAAATCAAGAATATAAAGATCTCCTCTCCTAAAGCCTCCGAAGACTTTGGAATTCTCAGCTTCCATGATCACAACACAACGATACTTGCCAAAGATAACAACCATATCAAGATCACAAAGCATTGAGACTGACATGAGGTTGAATCCTAAGGACTCGACAAGCATGACTTTGTCCATGTGTCTATCCTTTGAGATCGCAACCATACCTAGACCCAATACCTTGCTTTTGCCTTTGTCAGCGTAGGTGATATGCTTCAGATGCGATGGAGATAGGGGAGCATCCATCAATAAGCTCTTGTCACCAGTCATGTGATTTGTACATCCACTATCGAGGACCCACTCAGTGGCTTTGGGTTGATCATCCAGCAGATGAATTAGTGCAACTTACGAACGCATATACTTCATCAGTGAAGAATATGACATCAAATTCATCAGATCAATTTCATCAAGCAATAGAACAGATAAAGCAGCATGAGGACGTGAGAAATGAGAATTCATTTCTTCATGATTAGCTTGCGTCCTTTCAAGCACTTTTTAGGTCTCCAGCAAATTCTTCAGACGTTTACGTTCGTCTGGAGACCTGACCTGCGTAAGAGATTAGTTATTTTTCTTCACCACCCACATCTGGAGGGGTGGCAAAGAGTTCATCATTCTGCGAGCTCCATAAGAGAAAGATGGCATAGAAGCCAGACCATTTCGTTTCACATAAGAGGAGTTAGGGTAAGCATATGAATAAGCAGAGAAATTCTTCGAGGACTTATGAACATAATGATTTGAAGAATAGTGCACATATTCATAGCCCTTAGATCTTCCCTGCGAAACAGACGTGTTAGCACGATGATGTCCATATATATGAGCAATTTGGTCCATATGAAGAATTTGGTCCATATGAAGAATTTGATCTGGGCTTCCTATTCTTCACAGGTGGTGTCATGATGACATTCACCTGAAGACTTTCAAGGCACCTTTTGGGAAACCATATTTTCTTCATAGGGGGACCGTTCCTGCAGTTAGTGCAAACATATCGAGCAAATACTTCACCATTCTGATTTTTGAATAGCTTATAGTTGGAGCCAAATGACTCATCAGAAGAATGAGGAGATTCACATGTAAAGCCAGATAAAGTAGATGGATCTACTTGAGGTCCCTTTGCAGCAACCCATGAGGTTTTGGGATACTGCTCAGGCTCCCATCATCATTGAGTTTTCTCTCAAAGGCAATACCCTCTTTCCTAGGGTTCCTGTTGAGGATCTGCTTTTTAAGCACATCAGAAAGAGCCTGATGCCCTTTGAGGCTTTTGCACATGCCTGTCATATACAAGTCCTTCATCCCTGCATTGTCAGTGATACTAGCAGCATCCTTAGATGATGAATTAGTGATAGCAGAGACAGTTGAAGAATTTGCAGCAATAGAAGCATTTGAACTTTCAGGTTAAGAATTAGCAGATTCACGTTCAATGCATTTCATACATGGTGGAATGAATTCTTCCTGAGCAGCGCTGATCTGCTGAGCAAGCAATGAATCTCGTTCCTTCTGAAGGTCTTCATAAATCTCCCTTAGCTTTTCAAGATCTTGCTTTCTTTGAAGAAATTCATAAGAAAGCTTCTCATGATCAGATAAGAGAGTATTATCATGACTCTAAAGGTTCTCAAACTTGGACTGAAGTCTCTGAAGATTATCAGTCAAGGTTTGAGTGCGATCCATTTCTTCACCCAATAGGTCTTCGCTTTTGTCTAGCATATTTTGAGCCTTTTGCAAAGCTCTTTGTTGTTTAGTGGCTAGGGAAGCAAGTTTGGTATAGCAGGGTCTAAATTCATCACCAGATTCATCATGAATGGACTCAGATAGGTAGCATTCAGTTACCTTGGCACCTTTTGCCATGAGGCATGGTGCAGAGCATGATGATTTCGGTTCGAAAGACATCGCTGAGTGATACATCTCCAACGTATCTACTTTTCCAAACACTTTTGCCCTTGTTTTGGACTCTAACTTGCATGATTTGAATGAAACTAACCCGGACTGACATTGTTTTCAGCAGAATTGCCATGGTGTTATCTTTGTGCAGAAATAAAAGTTCTCAGAATGACCTGAAAATCAACGGAGAATTATTTTGGAATTTATAAAAAATACTGGCGAAAGAATCAAGACCAGGGGCCCCACACCCTGTCCACGAGGGTGGGGGGCGCGCCTCCCTGCCTCGTGGGCCCCTGGAGCTCCACTGACCTCAACTCCAACTCTATATATTCACGTTCGGTGAGAGAAAAATCAGAGAGAAGGATTCATCATGTTTTACGATACGGAGCCACCGCCAAGCCCTAAACTCTCTCGGGAGGGCTGATCTGGAGTCCGTTCGGGGCTCCGGAGATGGGAATCCGTCGCCGTCGTCATCATCAACCATCCTCCATCACCAATTTCATGATGCTCACCGCCGTGCGTGAGTAATTCCATCGTAGGCTTGCTGGACGGTGATGGGTTGGATGAGATCTATCATGTAATCGAGTTAGTTTTGTTAGGGTTTGATCCCTAGTATCCACTATGTTCTGAGATTGATGTTGCTATGACTTTGCTATGCTTAATGCTTGTCACTAGGGCCCGAGTGCCATGATTTCAGATCTGAACCTATTATATTTTCATGAATATATGTGAGTTCTTGATCCTATCTTGCAAGTCAATAGTCACCTACTATGTGTTATGATCCGGCAACCTCGAAGTGACAATAATCGGGACCACTCCTGGTGATGACCGTAGTTTGAGGAGTTCAGGTATTCACTATGTGTTAATGCTTTGTTCCGGTACTCTATTAAAAGGAGGCCTTAATATCCCTTAGTTTCCAATAGGACCCCGCTGCCACGGGAGGGTAGGACAAAAGATGTCATGCAAGTTCTTTTCCATAAGCACGTATGACTATATTTGGAATACATGCCTACATTACATTGATGAATTGGAGCTAGTTCTGTGTCACCCTATGTTATAACTGTTACATGATGAACCGCATCCGACATAATTATCCATCACTGATCCAATGCCTACGAGCTTTTCACATATTGTTCTTGCTTAGTTACTTTTCCGTTGCCACTGTTACAATTGCTACAATACTACTACTGTTACCTTTGCCACTATTACCGTTACTTCCATATTACTTTGCTACTAAATACCTTGCTGCAGATATTAAGTTATCCAGGTGTGGTTGAATTGACAACTCAACTCCTAATACTTGAGAATCTTCTGTGGCTCCCCTTGTGTCGAATCAATAAATTTGGGTTGAATACTCTACCCTCGAAAACTGTTGCGATCCCCTATACTTGTGGGTCATCACTGAGGGAGTCCTGGATTAGGGGGTCCTCGGGCGTCCGGGCTATGCGACATGGGCCGGACTAATGCGCCGCGAAGATACAAGACGGAAGGCGTTCCCCCATGTCCAGATGGGACTCCCCTTGGCATGGAAGGCAAGATTAGCGTTCAGATATGAAGATTCCTTCCTCTGTAAACCAACTCTGTACAACCCTAGCCCCCTCCAGTGTCTATATAAGCCGGAGGGTTTAGTCCGTAGAGCCAATCATAATCATACATGCTAGACATCTAGGGTTTATCCATTACGATCTCGAGGTAGATCAACTCTTGTAACACCTATACTCATCAAAGTCAATCAAGCAGGACGTAGGGTATTACCTCCATTAAGAGGGCCCGAACCTGGGTAAACATCGTGTCCCCTGTCTCCTGTTATCTTCGATCCTAAGACGCATAGTTCGGGACCCCCTATCCGAGATCTGGCGGTTTTGGCACCGACATTGGTGCTTTCATTGAGAGTTCCACTCTGCCGTCGTCGAAAGGCTCAATGGCTCCATCGATCATCCACAACAATGCTGCCATGAAGGAGACCTTTCTCCCTGGTCAGATCTTTGTATTTGGCGGCTTCGCACAGCGCGCCAACTCGATTGGCCACTTGGAGCAGATCGAAAGCTACGCCCTTGGTCATAAGATCAGTTTTGGAAATCTGAACTATGTCGCTGATATCCGAGGAGACTTGATCTTCCAAGGGTTTGCGGCCCCAACCACCGCTCCGGCCTTGAGTCCGGAGTGCGAGTCCGAAGACGGGAGTCTAGAGCCCGCCGGACTCCTTGTAGCTATAGAGCTTGACACCGGAGAACCGGAGGGGAGCACGTTACCGGCAAGCCCGGAATCACGTCAGGCTTCCTCTATCATCCTGAAGCCGGACTCTCCCCCGGATTCCAGATCCGAACTCTCGAAGTCCACACCAAGCAAGCAGGGCTAGGAGGTGCTTACCCTGGCCGACACCACAAACTCTCGCATCCCCGTCCAACCCTCGTTATTAAACGAGGCTCTGGACTTAATGCGATCCCTTGCCATTACAGAGGAATCTTTGCCGAACTACGCACGGCCCGGACTAGGGGCTGAGAGCAGGGAACTTTACTTCCCACCCACCACCCACTTCATAGCCACTATCGAGGATCTAACCGACATGCTCGACTACGCCTCCAAAGACATCGACGGTATGGACGACGATGCCGGAGAGGAGCAGTCCCAAAACCCGCCGTTCACCGGACGCTGGATGGCCACCTCCTCATATGATGTATACATGGTGGATACACCTAAAAAAGGCGACAACGATGAGGAGAATGATCCAGTCGAGGAAGAACCTCCTGAGATACCACCAAAGCGTCGACGTCAGCGGCGCCGCTCTAAATCGTGTCGCGGAAAAGACAGCAATACTGGCACCGGAGACAATGATACTCCAGAGATCGCCGAAGACCAGGAAGACCCCATCGAACCAACATCCAAACAGGATGATCGGGAGGACGGGCAAGTTGACCCTAACGAGCAAGCAGGGAACAAAGACTCGGAGGATAGCAACTATCTGCCACTCTCTGATGACGACGTGAGCCTTGGTGACGAAGATTTTATCGTGCCAGAGGAACCCCTTGAACAGGAGCGCTTTAAGCGCTGGCTAATAGCCACTGCTAGAAGCCTAAAGAAGAAGCAGCATGATACGCCTCCGTCGTCTCTATAATTTTTGATTGTTCCATGCCAATATTATACAACATTCATATACTTTTGGCAACCTTTTATACTATTTTTGGGAGTAACATATTGATCCAGTGCCCAGTGCCAGTTCCTGTTTGTTGCATGTTTTTTGTTTCGCAGAAAATCCATATCAAACGGAGTCCAAACGGGAATAAAAACTGACAGAGATTTTTATTTGGAATATTTATGAATTTTCAGAAGAAGATTCAACGAGAGACGATGCCCGAGGGGGCCACGAAGCAGGGGGGCGCATCCCAGGGGATCAGGCGCGCCCTGGACCCACGTGGCCACCCCGTAAATCAGTTGGTGCCCCTCTTTCGCCGCAAGAAAGCTAATATCTGGATAGAGATCGTGTCCAAAATTCAGCCCAATCGGAGTTACGGATCTCCGGGAATATAAGAAATGGTGAAAGGCCAGAATCTGGAAGGCGGAGAAACGCGGAAACAGAGAGACAAATCCAATCTCAGAGGGGCTCTCGCCCCTCCCATGCCATGGAGGCCAAGTACCAGAGGGGAAACACTTCTCCCATCTAGGTAGAAGGTCAAGGAAGAAGAAGAAGAAGGGGGGCCCTCTCCCCCTCTCTCCCGGTGGCGCCGGAACACTGCCGGGGCCATCATCGTGCGACGGCGATCTACACCAACACCTTCGTCATCTTCACCAACATATTCATCACCTTCCCCCATCTATCTACAGCGGTCCACTCTCCTGCAACCCGCTGTACCCTCTACTTGAACATGGTGCTTTATGCTTCATATTATTATCCAATGATGTGTTGCCATCCTATGATGTCTGAGTAGATTTTCATTGTCCTATCGGTAATTGGTGAATTGCTATGATTCGTTTAATTTGCTTGTGGTTATGTTGCTGTCCTTTGGTGCCCATCATATGAGCGCGCCCGTGGATCACACCATAGGGTTAGTGTTATGTTGATAGGACTATGTATTGGAGGGCAAGAGTGACAAAAGCTTCAACCTAGCTTGGTATTCCGATGTTTAGGTACCTAGTGACTTCCTTCAAGTGTCGTCCAAAGGGTGTGTCTTCATCCGGTTGTGCAAACTTGTTCCTCGAATCCGCCATCCTAAGAGTATGAAATGGAGAGGAGTCAGAAATGAGTAGAGAAGAGTGACCCTATGGCTTATCTTAGTGGTCGTGTCCTACACTCAGCATGGGCTCTGATACCATCTTGTAGCAAACCGACCTCAAATGGTCAAGTCTCTGTGCTTCTGTGTCATCCTGGATCGGTAATGCTGACACACACAGTACTCGAAGGATTTATAACAGAGTAGCAATCACACACTTATTACATCGAATGTCTCAAAAGAGAACTTATTACAATAAATATGGCATGAGGCCATCTAATACGATAACAACGGAAGGCTTGGAGATAAAGTGAGTCCATCAACTCCAACGGCATAGCTGAGCTGCACGGCAACGACCTAACGAACCTTACTCCTCATCTGAAAAGTCTGCAACAGAATACGTTGCAGCCCGAAAACGGGTCAACACATGGAATATGCTGGCAATATAACACAGTAGAGCAAGAACAGAATAATGCTATCACTACATGCATATTTGGCTGGTGGAAAAGCTCTATGGTTATAGTTTTGCGAAAAGCCAATATTTCCCAACAACAATGGAATAGATTTTATTTCACTATCATGGTAGTTGAAACATCATTGAGAGGGTTCCTAATCCCAATTTAAAAGTAATTATCAACCCAACAATATTAAATTAGAGTGATGAGATACATATGATAATCCAAGTACTAGATACTCAAGATGTCCATAACCGGGGACACGGCTAACCATGATTAGATTGTACACTCTGCAGAGGTTTGCGCACTTTTCCCCACAAGACTCGATCGCCTCCGTTGGATTTCTCACACTACACGGTGTTTGAGAAACGGATGACCGAGACACAGTCTTTCAGAAACATTAACTCTAACCCCGGTAGACAGTACCAACCTACATCCCTCTACATCTGCTAGCCTACCACTGGAAGAGGTCATGCAACTTACTCAACTATGCTAGAGCCCATAATAGCTTGTGGCTGCACACGGAAGTTTCTAGCATGAAATATCTCAGTTCCCTTTGAGCCTGGGTGGCGGACCTTAGGATTATCACACGGGTACTCCGGGATATCCTAGTACAACACTGGATTCTCCAGGTGCCCGACAAGCAATCCACCCAGATGCGTATTAAAGTTGCCACCTTAGGTTGAACCATTAATTAACAATCCCACATCTGTCATGGATTCACTCACCCAAACCACGTCTACGAGCATAGCATAGCAATATAAGCAATACGTAGAAGTAACTCCCAAGGGTTTGATTATAATAGGGCAATAGGTTCTACCTCACCAACTACTTCCCAATACCCACAAGTTAATCACATCCTAATCATGCAGTGTTTGAGGATTGGAGCTAATGCATAAAAACTGGGTATGAAAAGAGAATGATCAATGTGTTACTTGCCTTGCTGATGATCCGCAAAACCTAGAGACTCGTAGTAGCACGCTTCGCACTCCGGGAATTCTATCGCAAACAAACAATAGCATACATAAGCAGTCAAGCAAAGATGCACGGGTAAAACTCAAATAAGAAGATCTAACTAGAAAGTTCAACTTAAGAACTCCGGTTTGCAAAAAAGAATCAAATCAAACGGAGCAACGAAACTCACACTGCGAAAGAAACAAGATTCGTTTACTAATCTGGACTAAAGTCAAATTTTATAGTACCAAAATCTTGTTCAAGTTGGTTAAACAGAAAGAGGGCTTCGAGACGAAGATCCAGGCGCTTGAATTGCCTGATTCTGACAAACGAGCGAAAAGTTAAACTAAAACGAAAATTGGACCAGAAATCACGATCGAGAATAATCGCGAAAAATCTAAGAAAAAGAAAAACTGACGAACAGGCTAACGAACGACCGTTCGCTGTCTGCGGGTAACGGGTGAAAACCGTTCGTTAAAACAAACGAACGAACAGGTGTTCGCTAAATAGATAAACCGACGGGAAAAATCGATCTAAAATAATAATCCGGAATTAAAAAAAAGCCGGATCTAGATCTAGGGTTTACCGAAATAAACCGACAAGAGAAACAAACGGCGGTGGCGGCGTCGGCTGGCGCGGAGCTGCGGCGGCGGCGCGGCGGTCGGCTGAAGCGGCGGCG
>NC_057814.1:43711593-43732969 GCF_018294505.1 Triticum aestivum | reverse complement strand
GGAGCGGCGCTGCGGCTCGGGGCGGCGGGGCTGGCAGTGGTGGTGGTGTGGGGGTCGAGGCGGGGGCCGGCTCGGCCTTTAAAGGGCCGGGCGAGGCGGCGACTTGGGCAAGCGGCCGGGGGAGGACGAGTCCTCTTCGGACTCGGCGGCGGCGGCGTGCGCCGGCCGGACTCCGGTCGGAGTTGGCCGGGGCGAGGGGTGGGCTGGCGCGGCTGGCCAACTGGGCCTCGGCCCAGTTCGGTCCGGCGGAAAAACTTTTTTTTAAATAAATTCCACGCAGAAAAACGCCAAAAATAAATACTAAACGGACGCCAAAAATCCCGTAATAAATTTTCCCCGTTCTCTAAAAATCTACGGGACAAGGTGAACATTTATTTGGGCCTAAAATGCAATTTTGAAAAACGCGAATTTTTCCTATGCAAATGAAATAGCAATAAAATCCCAAATAAAATATTTATTTGTTTTTAACATTTTCCTCCAATATTTCATTGTTTTTGGGGAAGTCATATTATCCCCTCTCATATATTTTTTTATATGAAATATTTTTGGAGAGAAAAATAATAAAACAAATAATCCTCGTTTCAATATTTGATAAAATTCAAGTATGAAAACAGTGAAATCCCCAACTCTATCCGAGGGTCCTTGAGTTGCTTAGAATTTCGAGGATCACGAAACGAATATGCAATAAAATATGATATGCATGAATGATCTATGTATAACATTCCAAATTGAAAATTCGGGATGTTACAACGGGCAAGTTGACCCTAACGAGCATGCAGGGAACAAAGACTCCGAGGATAGCAACTATCTACCACTCTTCGATGGCGACGTGATCCTTGGCGACGAAGATTCTATTGTGCCAGAGGAACCCCTTGAATAGGAGGGCTTTAAGCGCCGACTAATAGCCACTGCTAGAAGCCTAAAGAAGAAGCAGCATGATACGCCTCCGTCGTATCTATAATTTTTGATTGTTTCATGCCAATATTATACAACATTCATATACTTTTGACAACCTTTTATACTATTTTTGGGACTAACATATTGATCCAGTGCCCAGTGCCAGTTCCTGTTTGTTGCATGTTTTTTGTTTCGTAGAAAATCCATATCAAACGGAGTCCAAACGGGAATAAAAACTGACGGAGATTTTTATTTGGAATATTTATAAATTTTGGGAAGAAGAATCAACGCGAGACGATGCCCGAGGGGGCCACGAGGCAGGGGGGCGCGTCCCAGGGGGTCAGGCGCGGCCTGGACCCTCGTGGCCACCCCGTAAATCGGTTGGTGCCCTTCTTTCGCCGCAAGAAAGCTAGTATCCGGATAGAGATCGTGTCCAAAATTCAGCCCAATCGGAGTTACGGATCTCCGGGAATATAAGAAATGGTGAAAGGCCAGAATCTGGAAGGCGGAGAAACGCAGGAACAGAGAGAGACAGAGAGACAGAACCAATCTAGGAGGGCCTCTCGCCCCTCCCATGCCATGGAGGCCAAGTACCAGAGGGAAAACCCTTGTCCCATCTAGGTAGAAGGTCAAGGAAGAAGAAGAAGAAGGGGGCCCTCTCCCCCTCTCTCCCGGTGGCGCCGGAACGCCGCCGGGGCCATCATCGTGCGACGGCGATCTACACCAACACCTCCGTCATCTTCACCAACATCTTCATCACCTTCCCCCATCTATCTACAGCGGTCCACTCTCCCGCAACCCGCTCTACCCTCTACTTGAACATGGTGCTTTATGCTTCATATTATTATCCAATGATGTGTTGCCATCCTATGATGTCTGAGTATATTTTCGTTGTCCTATAGGTAATTGGTAAATTGCTATGATTGGTTTAATTTGCTTGTGGTTATGTTGCTGTCCTTTGGTGCCAATCATATGAGCGCGCGCGTGGATCACACCATAGGGTTAGCTGTATGTTGCTAGGACTATTTATTGGAGGTCAAGAGTGACAGAAGCTTCAACCTAGCATAGAAATTGATGCATACGGGATTGAAGGGGGACCAATATATCTTAATGCTATGGTTGGGTTTTACATTAATGAACGTTAGTAGTTGCGGATGCTTGCTAATAGTTCCAATCATAAGTGCATAGAATTCCAAGTCAGGGATAACATGCTAGCAGTGGCCTCTGCCACATAAAACTTGCTATCGGTTTTTAGTAACGTAGTCAATTGCTTAGGGACAATTTCACAACTCCTACCACCACTTTTCCACACTCGCTAAACTAACTTAGTTGCTTCTTTACCTAAACAGCCCCTACTTTTTATTTACGTGCTCTTTATATTCTTGCAAACCTATCCCGTTACACCTACAAAGTACTTCTAGTTTCATAGTTGTTTTAGGTAAAGCGAACGTTAAGCGTGCGTAGAGTTGTATCGGTGGTCGATAGAACTTGAGGGAATATTTGTTCTACCTTTAGCTCCTCGTTGGGTTCGACACTCTTACTTATCTAAAGAGGCTACAATTGATCCCCTATACTTGTGGTTTATCAAGACCTTTTTCTGGCGCCGTTGCCGGGGAGTTATAGCGTGGGGTGAATATTCTCCTGTGTGCTTGTTTGCTTTATCACTAAGTAGTTTTTATTTTTCTGTTCTAAGTTGTTTTCTGTCTTTAGTTATGGGTAGGAAACGCAAAATACCAAAAAAAATAGTTGTGCCTACTACACCAATGGTTGAAGAACCACTCCAAATCTATCACACTCCTGAAGCTTTTACTTGGATCATCTTCGATCCCTATGTGCTTGTGCTGAAACCCCAACTAGCTTAGTTGAGGGCAAATCTTTAGATGAGCATGCTTGTTATGTGCGACACCGCTTATCTCAAAAAGGGAAACTTTTACTGGATCAAATTTATCGGTTGCAATGCTATGCTTGGAATTTATGTGAAATATATGATTTTACTTGTTGTTCTGAAGACCCTAAGAAACACCTTCCCTACCAATGTGAGTTTAGTGATAATGGAATCATATCTTCATATGCTAAGGGTGTTTATAATTACTATGATGTTCAACAAATTGAAGAATTTGTTGCTTTTAAGGGTGCTTATGAAATTGCTTCTTTGATTGGAAATTGTGATGCTACTCTTTACAAATCTGAAAATTTTGCCATACTTCAATATTGTTATGATAATTATGCTTCTAATGCCTATGTTAAACCATATATCGAGGACTCCTCCGCTGTCCAAGAAGAGACTAATATTTTGCAGGAGTCTATGGAAGAAGGAATTGATGAAACTGTGGGCTCATTGGATGAAAAAGATGATGAGGAGAGTGAAGAACAAAAGGAGGAAGAGCGGATTAGCTACCCGTGCCCACCTTCTAATGAGAGTAACTCTTCAACTCATACATTGTTTAATTTCCCTTCGTGCTTACCGAAGGATGATTTCTATGATTATTGCTATGATCCCATTGATTCGTTTGAAATATCCCTTTTTGATGATGCTTGCTATGCTTGTGGCCAAGATGCCAATATGAATTATGCTTATGGAAATGAACTTGCTATAGTTCCTTATGTTAAACATGAAATTGTTGCTATTGCACCCACGCATGATAGTCCTATTATCTTTTTGAATTCTCCCGACTACACTATATCGGAGAAGTTTGCCCTTATTAAGCATTATATTGATTGGTTGCGTTTTACTACTACACATGATGATTTTGATAGATATAATATGCATGTGCTTGCTGCTCCTACTTGCAATTATTATGAGAGAGGAACTACATCTCCGCCTCTCCATGTTTCCAATATGATAAAATTGCAAGAAACTGTTTATACTATGCATTGGCCTTTACTAAGTGTGCATGTCTTTTATGACATGCCGATGCATAGGAAGAGAGTTAGACTTTGTTGTTGCATGATATATGTTACTTTGTGCTCACTACTAAATCACAAATCATTGTTAATTAGAATTGGCTTTGATATACCTTGGGATCCGGTGGCTCCATTACTTGAGCACTGTATGCCTAGCTTAATGGCTTTAAAGAAAGCGCTGCCAGTGAGACAACCCGGAAGTTATAGAGATTCATATATTTCTGTTGAGTGCTTTTATAAAGTTTAAAAACGAAACAAAATATAGAGGGTGAGGGAGTCCTGGACTAAGGGGTCCTCGGGCGTCCGGCCTGTTATTCATTGGGATGGACTGATGGGCTGTGAAGATATGAAGGCCAAAGACTATACCCGTGTCCGGATTGGACTTTCCCTGACGTGGAAGGCAAGCTAGGCGACCAAATATGAAGATTCCTTCTTATGTAACCGACCCCATGTAACCCTAGATCTCTCCGGTGTCTATATAAACCGGAGAGCGTAGTCCGGATAGGGCATACTCATTACCATATTCATACAGGCTAGACTTCTAGGGTTTAGCCATTACGATCTCGTGGTAGATCAACTCTTGTAATACTCATATTCATCAAGATCAATCAAGCAGGAAGTAGGGTATTACCTCCATAGAGAGGGCCCGAACCTGGGTAAACATCGTGTCCCCCGTCTCCTGTTACCATCGATCCTAGACGCACAGTTCGGGACCCCCTACCCGAGATCCGCCGGTTTTGACACCGACATTGAGCTTCCATTGAGAGTTCCACTGTGCCGTCGACAAGAGGTTCGATGGCCCCTTCAATCGTTGACAGTGACGCCGTCCGAGGAGAAACCTTCCTCCCCGGGCAAATCTTCGTGTCCGGCGGCTTCGTACTGCGCGCCAACTCGCTTGGCCATCTGGAGCAGGTCGATAGCTACACCCCTGGCCATCAGGTCAGATTTGGAAGCTTGAACTACGTCGTGGATACCCATGGAGACTTGATCTTCAATGGGTTTGAGACCGTAGCGATCGCTCCCCCTCGCCCCGATGAAGATGACTTAAATCCGTCATCGGATTACATCCAGGAGATGGTTCCTGTTGCTGCAATGGCCTTAGAACCGAAGCAGATCGTGCCATCCGAGGCCACAGAGTCCGCGGCGTTGGAGCCACACACGGACTCTACATCCCGCAATATTTGCGTCAATGGAACTCCGGACTCGTCTCCGGCTATAAGTTCCAGACCACGTACGGCTGCGGACACCGAGCTGGATCGGTTATCGATTTTCGAATTTAGCGCCGCAGACATATTCCAGCATTCACCCCTGGGTGACGTGCTAAACTCTTTAAATAATTTGTCCTTGGAGAAGGACTCATGGCCGAACTATGTTCGGTTCTAGCTGGAGGCGGATGACGAGGAATTTTGCTTCCCACCCGCCACCCACTTCAGAGCCACTGTCTATGACTTAACTGACGTGCTTGACTATGGCTCCGAAGACATTGACGGTATGGACGACGATGCCGACAAGGAGCAAGGCCAAGACCCGCCATTCAATAGACATTGGACGGCCACCTCTTCGTACGACGTGTACATGGTTGATACACCTAAAGGATCTGGCGACGACAAAGAAGAGCCAGATGCGAATAAACCCTCTAAGACGCAGTCCAAGCGCCGGCGCCCTAAACACCGTTCTAAGCCTCGTCGCTCAAAAGATTGCAACACTGGCATCGGAGAAAATAGTACTTCAGGCGACGCCGAAAACAATGAAGACCCTGTCGGAGCTGCATCCGAACAGGAGGAACATGACAACAGGCAAGACAACCCTGATGAACAGGCCATAGAAGATGACTCGGAGGACGATAGTTACCGTCCACCAACCGAGGAGGAGACAAGCCTCAGCAATGAAGACTTCATCGTGCCTGAGGATCCTCTGGAGCAGGAGCGCTTTAAGCTTCAGCTCATAGCCACTGCAAGGAGCCTAAAAAAGAAACAGCAGCAGCTTCAAGCTGAAAAAGATCTGCTCATCGACAGATGGACTGATGTCCTGACAGCCGAAGAATACGCCCTCAAGCACCCAGCCAAGAGCTACCCGAAACGCAGACTGCTACCTCAATTCGATGAGGAGGCACTGGAGCACATATCTCCCTCGCGTAATGCGGAACGACCACCACGTGGCCGAGACAGGGCGGCCGACCAGCCACCCCGCGGTCGGGATAAAGCAACAACTCAAACCGAACAGCAGCCTGCCCCACCGCCCCGTAAAAATAGAGACGGAAGAGTTCAGGGTCACACGTACGACCTCCGGCAGACCCTGGACAGTAGAGTAGGACATACAAGATCGATCTACGGATCGCGAGGACGTGCCTCGAGGCACGACGACGGCTACCTATTCAGACGTGATAAACCTAACCACGCCCGGGCCGAATGCCGCAGACGGACTCCATCAGAGTTACGCCGCGATGCAGCTCGATACAGAGGTGCCGCACACCCTCTCTGCTTCACAGATGAAGTACTGGATCATGAATTCCCCGAGGGGTTCAAGCCCGTCAATATCGAATCATACGACGGCACAACCGATCTTGCAGTATGGATCGAGGATTTTGTGATCCATATCCATATGGCTCGAGGAGGTGACCTCCACGCCATTAAATACCTCCCACTAAAGCTCAAAGGCCAGCTCGGCACTGGCTTAATAGCCTGCCTGAAAATTCTATCGGCAGCTAGGAGGACTTGGAAGAAGCCTTCCTGGACAACTTCCAAGGAACTTATGTCCGGCCACCAGACGCCGATGACTTAAGCCACATAGTTCAACAACCTGGAGAATCAACCAGAAAATTCTGGACTAGGTTCCTAACCAAAAAAAACCAGATCGTTGACTGTCCGGATGACGAGGCCCTAGCAGCCTTCAAACACAGCATCCGTGACGAATGGCTAGCACGCCACCTCGGCCAAGAAAAGTCGAAGTCTATGGCAGCCCTTACGGCACTCATGACCCGCTTTTACGCAGGTGAGGACAGCTGGCTGGCTCGTAGCAAGAACACAACCAGCGAGGCAGGCCCCTCCGAGGCCAAGAATAGCACCAGCATGCTCCGGCGCAATAGACATAAACGCCGAAGCAATGGCGACAACACCGATGACACCACAGTTAACACCGGATTCAGTGGCTCCAAGTCGGGCCAACGGAAGAAGCCCTACAAAAGAAACAATGAAGGACCTTCCAGCCTGGACTGCATACTCGACCGTTCGTGCCAGATACACGGCACCCCAGAAAAACAAGCCAATCACACCAACAGAGACTGTTCGGCTTTCAAACAGGCTGGCAAGTTAAATGCCGAAAACAAGGAAAAGGGATCACAAAGTGAGGACGACGACGAAGAACCCCGGCAACCGAACACTGGGGGGCAGAAGAAGTTTCCCCCTCAGGTCAAAACGGTGAACATGATATACGCTACACACATCCCCAAAAAGGAGCGCAAGCGAGCACTTAAGGACGTATACGCGGTAGAGCCAGTCGCCCCAAAATTCCATCCGTGGTCATCATTCCCGATCACCTTCGATCGTCGAGATCACCCGACAAGCATCCGCCATGGCGATTCAGCCGCACTAGTCATCGACCCAATTTTTGACGGGTTTCACCTAACAAGAGTCCTGGTGGACTGTGGTAGCAGCCTCAACCTGCTTTATCAGGACACAGTGCGGAAGTTGGGCATTAACCCGTCACGAATCAAACCAACAAAGACTACCTTTAAAGGAGTTATACCAGGCGTAGAGGCCCGCTGCACGGGCTCAATCACGCTGGAAGTGGTCTTCGGTTCTCTGGACAACTTCCGAAGCGAAGAGTTAATCTTCGATATCGTCCCCTTCCGCAGCGGCTACCACGCACTGCTCGGACGAACTGCGTTTGCTAGATTCAATGCAGTGCCACATATGCTTATCTCAAGCTCAAGATGCCCGGTCCACGTGGTGTCGTCATAGTCAATGGGAACGCTCCCTCCGAACAGAGGAGCACACCGCCGCCCTAGCAGCAGAGCTACAGAGCGGCCTTCTCAAGCAGCACCATAGTACGGCTGTCGAGCCCCTAGACATCATAAAGAGGTTCCGGACTACACTGCAACAGGACAGCGCAGCTCATCAGGAGCTCGATTAGCAATTCGGCCTCCGTCCCAGTCCCGACGAAGTAGTGGCATTCGTACCACACGTACATAATTACGCACTCAAAATCCCATGGGCATCGACGGAGGCACAGCTTGTGGCCCTCAGTACGGCTTGACCAACCTTGGACTCACACATACTTTCAAATTTCTTTCTTTTTTATTTGTTTCAGGTTCCTTTTCCCACGGGCCTCACCACCAGTCCTTTCAAAGGATCGACATACAAAGGCGGCAAGCAGCATAGTGTGTAGGGTAACCTCTATACGTCTTCTTGACGGTATTTACACTTATTTCTTAGGACCCGCACGCTGCGCCCTCTTGATTCTGGCATGTTAAATAGCCCGGGTGCTTATCACAATATTTGTACAAAATACGCCTTGACGTATCCATCCAGTTATAAAGAAAATGGTTTGCGTCCCAGTTTCTGTGGTTTTCGCCTCTTACTTCATTTTATTTGGATCGGCTTATCGGCTGCATCCGTACTCTTTTGTACATTTCATATCCGCCAGGGGCTCCTCATCGCCCCACAATACAGCAACAAAGTCCAAATACTTCTTATATATAAGTTCGGCACCCCGAATTTAGCATTATATGCATTGGCTCCGAATCATGTCTTTGGTCAATAGTTGGGTTGCCCGACTCCTTTGCTTGCTACCCTACATTCCGCTCTATCGGCTAGGGTAGTAAAGGGAGAACTACTGCGATTGTGCCCTGGCCTTGACCGGATGAGCACCTCAGTAGAGAAAGCCGAAAACTGACTGTCATGATACGGCGAGAGCCGCTCAGCTGTTCAAGGGTCACAAAATCATTGCAGATTTTTTCCATGTTATGCGAAGGATCGACACTTCCCGATCGGATGCAGACAGCACCCTGGCCTGGACCAGGGGCTGTGCCCATGCTTTGTTATAAAACTCCTATGGCTAAGTGAGGGCGTTTAAGCCGTATAGTCTGATTGCCTTGTTCGTTGCGCTAAACAACTCCTTCAAGGACCATATAATTGGATCAAGATTGTTTAGATTCCATCCCGAACACCTCCGTACTACCTACGCGAGGGCAGAAGCCGACGACTAGCCAACCCTCAGATTGCATACAACACGGCCGCACATGAGGAAACAATTAAAGAATAACGAAATTACATTACAAAATAGGCTTTGTTTTCATAATACAAGGCAAAGGACAACTCGAATATACTCATTCGAAAATAATGTCATGCCCGCACTGTGCTGCTGCAAGTCGAGACCCTTCTAAAACATCTGAAAAATATCGCTCGGGTGTGCGGTGCTCCTTGCCCTCTGGCGGCCCTCTGGCCACGTCGGTGGCGTTCATCTTCGCCCACCACATCCTGCAATGGGCGAAAGCCATGCGGGCACCTTCGATGCAGGCTGACCGCTTGACGGTGTCCAGCCACGGACAGGCTTCCACTAGCCACCTCACGAGTCCAAAGTAGTTGCCGGGCGTAGCTTCGGCTGGCCACAGCCGGATCACCAAATCCTTCATGGCTAGTTCGGCCACCCTGTGCAGCTCCACCAGCTGTTTAAGCTGATCGGTCAAGGACACGGGATGCTCTGACACCGCATATTGCGACCAGAAGAGCTTCTCCATAGAACCCCCTCCTTCGGCTCGATAGAACTCCACGGCGTCCGATACACTGCGTGGTAAATCAGCAAAAGCCCCTGGGGAACTTCGAACCCAGGTTAGTAAAAGGTACTGCTTCTCCACATACTTGCTTTGCATCTTAAAAGCCTTACCCGCCGTGATCTTCTTGGCCTCCTGGATCTCCTGGAGGGCGGCCTGGGCCTCATTCCGTGCGGTCTCCGCACTCTGATGAGCCTTGGTGAGTTCGGCCCCTTGAGCCGACGCATCATGCTCCAAGGTCTCACATTTTTTCACCACATCCTGGAGCTCTTGCTGGACTTCTTTGACCCGGGCCTTGAGCTTCTTATGGGCAGCTTGCTGCTGGACAGCCCTCTCCTTGGCTTCACCCAGGGACTTTTTTAGGGCCTCGACCTCGGTCACGGCTCCTGCATATATTGTGACACTACGGTTAATATACAGCGCCTGTTCTTTCCAAACACACACCAAGTCGTTATTCACCTTGCTTCTCCTGGAGCTGAATTTTAACCTCGCCGAGCTTGTTCTCGGTCCGCTCCAGCCTCTGCTTCAGTTCAGAGACTTCGGCCGCATGCGAGGTTGCGGCCAACAGTGACGCCTGCTTATTGGTACGTATTAAGTTAGTCTCCTATAACAAAGGATCGATCCTCTGTCCGGTTCTTCTTGCCGAATACCGGACAGTGTCTCAGGGGCTACTGACTACATGGGGTTTTTCTCTTTCTACATCACTTACCTCAAAACCTGTTAACAGGTTGTTGCAGGCTTCGTTCAGTCCACTCTTGGCGGACTGAACCTTCTTGATCACCGCACCCATAAGGACACGGTGCTCGTCCATGACGGAGGCACCTCGTACTGCCTCCATCAGGTTATCCGGCGCCCCTGGATGGACAGGGGCCACCAGTGGAAGCGGCGCACCCCCCTCCTTCAAAGGGGGTTGCTCTCCCAACCCCGGAACCATATGGGTCTCCGGAATCGTATTTGGCTGAGGGCCGAACTGGATGCGGCCCTCTTCGCCAGTCTCCATGGGGATCGGTTCCCCCATGTGTCCGGCAGTGGAGGCTTCTCCTCATGGCACCTCCCGGACAGCGTCCTGGGCTCCTCCCCGGTTCGTAGCGGCCCTCCGGGACAACACTTCGGTGTCATCCCTGGCCCCGGGGGAATAAGCAGGCGGTGGCGACATGCTCGCCATCTCTGACGGAGCCAACGAACCACCAGACGAGGATCGTCGGATTAGGTCACGGGCCGGACTGCAATAGTACAGTTAACTATGTCAATATAATGGAGAGAAAGGGCCGGATGTGCACACGGGCGAGCCATGTCACTTACGATGCGGCCTGGGGCTTAGTGCGGGGGCGTCGTTTCGGACTGGTGTCAACGTCCCACGCGGTGTTGACCGCTGGGACGCCCTTCCCCTTCTTGGGTGTTTCCGCCTCCAGATGCGCCGAAGCCGCCCTCTTCTTCTTCCTATCCTCAAGGGGAGGGTTGTTTTCCTCCTCCTCCTCCTCTTCCTCGTCGTTGTCCTCCGGGATACAGGAATGAGCTTCGTCGTCTTCGGACGTCACGTCCGAAGTGCCCTTGCGACGGGGGCCACCCTTGGCCCGCTTAGTCTTCTTCTTGGCCTTCTTCTCCGGCGCCTTGTATGGCACCGGCACCAGCATCTTCAGGCAGCGGAGCCGGACACTGGATTCGCTTCGCCCTCTCCATCCAGTCCTGAAAAGGCAATAATAGAAGCTCAGGCATCATCCTTGAAGCAAACAAGCAGGGAATACATTCAAAAAGACATACCTCGCTGGCGAGATGCTTAGCGTCGTGCCTGCCATCTGAATCCACGGCCGGCGGTTTCTCGTTGCCCTTAAAGAGCAACTTCCATGCGTCCTTGTGAGTAGTCTCGAAGAGCCTCACCAAGGTCTGGTGCTTCTTCGGATTGAACTCCCACAGAGGGCGGCTTTGGCGCTGGCATGGGAGAATCCGGCGAACTAACATCACCTGGATTACATCAACGAGCCTGACGTTCTTGGTTATCATGCTTTGAACACGCGTCTGCAGCGCTATCAGCTCATCAGGCGAACACCATTCCGGACTCTTCTCGACCCAGGAGGTGAGTCGCATGGGAGTACCGGAGCGGAACCCGTCAACGGCGGCCCAGGTGGTGCCGCGGGGTTCTGTTATGTAGAACCACTGTCTCTGCCACTCCTTCACTGTCTCCACGAAAGTACCTTTTGGCCAGGAGACGTTGGGCAGCTTACTCACCATGGCTCCTCCGCATTCCGCGTGCTGGCCGTCCACCACCTTCGGCTTCATGTTGAAGACTTTGAGCCATAACCCGAAGTGGGGATGGATGCAGAGGAAGGCCTCGCACACGATGATAAACGCCGAGATGTTGAGGAAGAAATTTGGGGACAGATCATGGAAATCTATCCCGTAATAATACATCAGCCCACGGACGAAAGGGTGGAGTGGAAACCCTAGCCCTCGGAAGAAATGAGGGATGAATACTACCCTCTTGGTGGGCTTCGGTGTGGGGACGATTTGTCCCTCGGCCGGCAGACGGTGGGCGATCTCCTTCGCCAAATATCCGGCCGCCCGACGCTCGGTAATGTCTTCCTCCTTGACGGAGGAGACCATCCACTTGCCCTGACCACCGGACATGGTTGAGTGCTAGCTCGAATGGAAAGGAGATGGAAACTTGGGCGCTGGAGCTCGAGGTTGGGAAGGCGGAGATAGAGATGGCGTGGGAAAGGAAGATGGAGTCCTTATCCCCTTATGAAGGCAGTAAATATTGAGCGCCTCTTTATTCGCCTTAATATTCGCCTATTCCCAAGTGCCATATAAACGGCACGGTTGGATTACCCATACCCGCATTGATGAGAATCCCGCAATAAGGGGGGCACGATCTCTGCTTCGACAAGACATGCCAATGGCAACCGCGTCTCGAGGCGTGGGGCGTCGAACACAATAACGGTTTGGAATTATGACCGGTCAGATGTAATGTCATGCTACAAAAAGTGTCAGCGGATGGAACTCGTGTAAAAATATATATTCTCTCTACGGTTGTGTATGGTGTGTAACAGGTCCGGATACAATCATCGCATCCGAAGACTATCTTGGAGTTCGGAAAAAGGGGAACCCGCCTTGCAATGCCAAAGACAATCTGCGCGCCGGACTCCTCGTCATTGAAGCCAGGTTCAGGGGCTACTGAGGGAGTCCTGGACTAAGGGGTCCTCGGGCGTCTGGCCTGTTATTCATTGGGTCGGACTGATGGGCTATGAAGATATGAAGGCCGAAGACTATACCCGTGTCCGGATTGGACTCTCCCTGATGTGGAAGGCAAGCTAGGCGATCAACTATGAAGATTCCTTCTTATGTAACCGAGCCCATGTAACCCTAGATCTCTCCGGTGTCTATATAAACTGGAGAGCGTAGTCCGGATAGGGCATACTCATTACCATATTCATACCAGCTAGACTTCTAGGGTTTAGCCATTACGATCTTGTGGTAGATCAACTCTTGTAATACTCATATTCATCAAGATCAATCAAGCAGGAAGTAGGGTATTACCTCCATAGAGAGGGCCCGAACCTGGGTAAACATCGTGTCCCCCGTCTCCTCTTACCATCGATCCTAGACGCACAGTTCGGGACCCCCTACCCGAGATCCGCCGGTTTTGACACCGACAGTGGGGAACCCAAAACTATTCAAAAAGGAAAGTGAAAGTGAGAGAGACAAGCATTGTTGAAGTGGGGGAGCTCCTTGAACTTTGTTCATGCTCATGGAAACTTTGTGAATCTTGATTACAAAAACTTTTCAACAAAAATAATTATCCCCTTGTACAATTCCATTGTATTATAAAAATAATGTGCCAAGATTTGCCTTTAGGATGATTAGATTGCTTGTTGGTTTGTGCGGTGCAGAAACAGAAACTTTGGCTGTAGCGCCTGAATTGTCATTTTTTACTGCTATATGAAACGCTTCTGAAACTTTTTGCACTGTCTTGCTATACAAATTTTTTATTTTTCCTAATTTTGTCAGAAGTTTTTGGTTTACAGAAGTATGGTGGATGTTCAAATCTTTACAGACTGTCATGTTTTCACAGATTGCTGTTATAGCTTCATTATTTGCATATGTTTGAATTCTTGTTGAACCCTCCTTGACTTGAGGCCATAGAATTGTGATAGCATATAGTGGGTAATGTTTGTTTATAATTATACAATAATGTTACAGCAGTACATGATGGGATTTCTTTGCCATATTCACTAACCCCGCCACTAAAAGTTCGGTTAATTTTTGTGTTGATGAAGTGTTCAAAGATCGAGGAGGTCTCGATGTGAGGAGAAGGAGGAGAGGAAAGAGCTCAAGCTTGCGGATGCCCAAGGCACCCCAAGTAAATATTCAAGGAGACTCAAGCGTCTAAGCTTGGGGATGCCCCGGAAGGCATCCCATCTTTCTTCAATAAGTATCGGTATGTTTTCGGATTCGTTTCGTTCATGTGATATGTGCAAACCTTGGAGCGTCTTTTGCATTTAGTTTTCACTTTTCTTTTATGCACCATGCTGGTATGAGATAGTCCATGGTTGATTTTTAGAATGCTCATTGCACTTCACTTATATCTTTTGAGTATGGCTTTATAGAACGCTTCATGAGCTTCACTTATATCATTTGAAGTTTGGATTGCCTGTTTCTCCTCACATAGAAAACCGCCATTTGTAGAATGCTCTTTTGCTTCACTTATTTTGTTAGAGCGTGGGCATATCTTCTGTAGAAAGAATTAAACTCTCTTGCTTCACTTATATATATTTAGAGAGATGACAGGAATTGGTCATTCACATGGTTAGTCATAAAATCCTACATAAAACTTGTAGATCACTGAATATGATATGTTTGATTCCTTGCAATAGTTTTGCATATAAAGGTGGTGATATTAGAGTTGTGCTAGTGAGTAATTGTGGATTAGTAGAAATACTTGTGTTGAGGTTTGTGATTCCCGAAGCATGCACGTATGGTGAACCATTATGTAACGAAGTCGGAGCATGATTTATTTTTTGATTGTCATCCTTTGTGTGGAGGTCGGGATCGCGCGATGGTTAACTCCTACCAACCCTTCCCCTAGGAGCATGCATGTAGTACTTTGTTTCGATGACTAATAAATTTTTGCAATAAGTATGTGAGTTCTTTATGACTAATGTTGAGTCCATGGATTATACGCACTCTCACCCTTCCACCTTGCTAGCCACTCTAGTACCGTGAAATTTTCGCCGGTGCATCAAACCACCTTATACCCTTCCTCAAAACAGCCACCATACCTACCTATTATGGCATTTTCATAGCCATTCTGATATATATTGCCATGTAACTCCACCGTTCCGTTTGTTATGACACGCACCATCATTGTCATATTGCTTTGCATGATCGTAAGACAGCTAGCATGATGTTTTCATGGCTTGTCCGTTTTTTGATGTCCTTGCTATGCTAGATCATTGCACATCCCGGTACACCACCGGAGGCATTCATATAGAGTCATATTTTTGTTCTAGTATCGAGTTGTAAGTAAATAAATGTGTGATGATCATCATTATTAGAGCATTGCCAAAGATAGGCCAAAGAAGCCTAAATAAAAAAAGGGGGCCAAAGAAGCCCGCCAAAAAAAAGAAGAAGAAAAAATGAGAGAAAAAGAGAGAAGGGCAATGTTACTACCCTTTTACCACACTTGTGCTTCAGAGTAACACCATGTTCTTCATACAGAGAGTCTCCTATATTGTCACTTTCATATACTAGTGGGAATTTTTCGTTATAGAACTTGGCTTGTATATTCCAATGATGGGCTTCCTCAAATTGCCCTAGGTCTTCATGAGCAAGCAAGTTGATGCACACCCACTAGTTTTCCTTTGAGCTTTCATACACTTATAGCTCTAGTGCATCTGTTACATGGCAATCCCTACTCACTCACATTGATATCTATTGATGGACGTCTCCATAGTCCGTTAATTTGCCTAGTCGATGTGAGACTTTCTCCCTACTTTTGTCTATCACCACCTTCTATTCCACCCATAGTGCTATGTCCATGGCTCACGCTCATGTATTGCGTGAAGAGTTGAAAAGGTTCGAAAAAGTAAAGTATGAAAACAATTGCTTGGTTGACACCGGGATGCTCATGAGGGGTACCTTGTGTTAAGAAAAGGGAGCATACAAGACTATATGATTTTGTAGGGATAGCGTTCTTTAGCATTGATATTTCGAAAGACATGATTGTTTGTTGGGATGCCCGAGTATTAAATTATTTTATGTCAAATGATAGACTATTGCTTTGAATCACTCATGTCTTAATATTCATGCCATGATTAGATTACATGATCAAGATTATGCTAGGTAGCATTCCACATCAAAAATTATCTTTTTTATCATTTACCTACTCGAGGACGAGCAGGAATTAAGCTTGGGGATGCTGATACGTCTCCGTCGTATCTACAATTTTTTATTGTTCCATGCCAATATTATACAACTTTCATATACTTTTGGCAACCTTTTATATTATTTTTGGGACTAACATATTGATCCAGTGCCCAGTGCCAGTTCCTGTTTGTTGCATCTTTTTTGTTTCACAGAAAATCCATATCAAACGGAGTCCAAACGGGATAAAAACTGACAGAGATATTTTTTTGGAATATTTATAAATTTTGGGAAGAAGAATCAACGCGAGACGATGCCCGAGGGGGCCACGAGGCAGGGGGCGCGCCCCAGGGGGTCAGGCGCGCCCTGGGCCCTCGTGGCCACCCCGTAAGGCGGTTGGTGCCCTTCTTTCTCTGCAAGAAAGCTAATATCCGGATAGAGATCGTATCCAAAATTCAGCCCAATCGGAGTTACGGATCTCCGGGAATATAAGAAACGGTGAAAGGCCAGAATCCGGAAGGCGGAGAAACGCAGAAACAGAGATAGACAGAGAGACAGATCCAATCTCGGAGGTACTCTCGCCCCTCCCATGCCATGGAGGCCAAGTACCAGAGGGGAAACCCTTCTCCCATCTAGGGAGAAGGTCAAGGAAGAAGAAGAAGAAGGGGGCCCTCTCCCCCTCTCTCCCGGTGGCGCCGGAACGCCGCCGGGGCCATCATCGTGCGACGGCGATCTACACCAACACCTCCGTCATCTTCACCAACATCTTCATCACCTTTCCCCATCTATCTGCAGCGGTCCACTCTCCCGCAACCCGCTGTACCCTCTACTTGAACATGGTGCTTTATGCTTCATATTTATTATCCAATAATGTGTTGCCATCCTATGATGTCTGAGTAGATTTTCGTTGTCCTATCGGTAATTGGTGAATTTCTATGATTGGTTTAATTTGCTTGTGGTTATGTTGCTGTCCTTTGGTGCCCATCATATGAGCACGCGCGTGGATCACACTATAGGGTTAGTTGTATGTTGATAGGACTATGTATTGGAGGGCAAGAGTGACAGAAGCTTCAAACTAGCATAGAAATTGATGCATACGGGATTGAAGGGGGACCAATATATCTTAATGCTATGGTTGGGTTTTACCTTAATGAACGTTAGTAGTTGCGGATGCTTGCTAATAGTTCCAATCGTAAGTGCATAGAATTCCATGTCAGGGATGACATGCTAGCAGTGGCCTCTCCCACATAAAACTTGCTATCGGTCTAGTAACATAGTCAATTGCTTAGGGACAATTTCACAACTCCTACCACCACTTTTCCACACTCGCTAAACTAACTTAGTTGCTTCTTTACCTAAACAGCCCCTACTTTTTACTTACGTGCTCTTTATATTCTTGCAAACCTATCCCGTTACACCTACAAAGTACTTCTAGTTTCATACTTGTTTTAGGTAAAGAGAACGTTAAGCGTGCGTAGAGTTGTATCGGTGGTCGATAGAACTTGAGGGAATATTTGTTCTACCTTTAGCTCCTCGTTGGGTTCGACACTCTTACTTATCGAAAGAGGCTACAATTGATCCCCTATACTTGTGGGTTATCACAGCAGCAGCTTCAAGATGACCAAGATCTGCTCAACGACAGATGGACTAACTTCCTGGCAGCCGAAGAATACAGCCCCAAACACCTAACAAAGAGTTACCCGAAGCGTAAGTTGCTACCCCAATTCGACGATGAGGCGCTAGAGCCCATACCACCCGCGCGTAACGTGGCTGACGGAACTGGCCGACCACCATGCGTCCGGGACAGAACGGCAACTCAAGCCGAACACCAACCTGCACCACCTCGCCGTAAAAGCAGAGAAATAACAGCTCGGGGATAAACTTATGACCTACGTCAGGACCTGGACAATACAGCCGTTCAGACCAGGTCAATCTACGGATCAAGGGGGCGTGCCCAAGCACGAGAAGATGGCCATCAGGCCTGGCGCGACAAGCACAACCTCATCCGAACTGCGCTGTGACGTTGCCCGATACAGAGGCGCCGCACACCCCCTATGCTTCACCGATGAGGTAATGGAGCACCAGTTCCCAGATGGCACAACAGATCCCGCAGTATGGATTGAAGAGTTTCTTCTCCACATTCACATGGCACGCGGCGATGATCTACATGCCATCAAGTACCTCCCCCTAAAACTAAAGGGGCCAGCACGGCACTGGCTGAACAGCCTACCAGAGAACTCTATTGGTAGCTGGGAAGACTAGGAGGACGCATTTAGAGACAACTTCCAAGGCACCTATGTTCGGACCCCAGACGCCGATGATCTCAGTCACATAATCCAGCAACCCGGAGAATCAGCCCGGCAGCTCTGGACCAGGTTCTTAATCAAAAAGAACCAGATTGTGGATTGTCCGGACGCCGAGGCCCTAGCAGCCTTCAAACATAGCGTCCGAGATGAGTGGCTTGCCCGACACCTCGGCCAAGAAAAGTCGAAGTCCATGGCAGCCCTTACCACACTTATGACCCGCTTTTGCGCGGGAGAGGACAGCTGGCTTGCTCGTAGAAGCAACAACACCAGCGACCCTGGCACCTCCGAATCCAGGGACGGCAGTGGCAAGCCACGGTGCAACAAGCACAAGCGCCAAAACAATAATGAAGGAACCCAAGACACGACGGTCAACGCCGGATTCAGTGGCTCCAAACCCGGTCAACGGAAGAAGCCATTCAAGGCAAACAGAGATGGCCCATCCAGTTTAGACAGAATACTTCATCAGCCTTGCCAGATTCATGGCACCCCCGATAAACCCGCCAATCATACTAACAGAAACTGTTGGGTCTTTAAACAGGCCGGCAAGCTCAACGCCGAACACAAGCGAAAGGGGTCGCCCAGCGACGACAATGGCCAAGAGCCTCGTCAACCGAACACAGGGGGACATAAACAATTTCCCCCCGAAGTAAAAATAGTGAATATGATATATGCCACCCATGTCCCCAAGAGGGAGCGCAAGCGCGCATTACGGGACGTCTACGCCATCGAGCCTGTCGCCCCAAAATTTAACCCATGGTTGGCGTACCCAATCACCTTCGACTGAAAGGACCACCCAACCAGTGTCCATCACGGAGGTTCGGCAGCTCTGGTCCTCGATCCAATCATCGGCGGATTCCATCTCACGCGAGTCCTCATGGACGGCGGCAGCAGTCTCAATCTACTTTATCAAGACACTGTCCGCAAAATGGGCATCGATCCGTCAAGAATCAATCCCACTAAAACCACCTTTAAAGGAGTAATACCTGGTGTAGAGGCCCGCTGCACGGGCTCAATCACATTGGAGGTTGTTTTTGGTTCGCCGGACAACTTCCGAAGCAAAGACATGATCTTCAACATTGTCCCTTTCCGTAGTGGCTACCACGCACTGCTCGGACGAGCCGCATTCTCTCGCTTCAATGAGGTCCCGCACTACGCTCACCTAAAGCTCAAGATGCCCAGTCCACATGGCGTCATTACAGTCAACGGAAACATGGAATGCTCCCTCCGTACTGAGGAGCATACTGCGGCCATCGCAGCCGAAGTACAAAGCGGCAATCTCAAGCCGCACACCTCATTGGCTATTAAGCTGCCAGGCTCTACTACACAAGGCCGGCCAATTCCGCATACTAATGGCCCGGCAATACTAGGGCTGGATTAGCAGATTCGCCTGCGTCGATCGCCATCCATGAAATTCGTACCGCGCGTGCATAATTTTGCACTCAAAATACCTTGGGCATCAGCGGAGGCACAATACGAGCAGGCCTATAGTACGGTTTGACCCTATACGGCCTTCTGTCGGGGAAACGACACCTATGGGATCACAAGAATCCCTACTACGTTGGCGGGGCGCGGGGTTGAGAGAAGAGCGGATCTAACAGAGAGCATGCGGTTCGTTTACCCAGGTTCGGGCCGTGAAGATGCGTAAAACCCTAGTCCTGCTTTGGTGGATGTATTGAGTGTTCCAGAGCTAGCTACGGGGTGTAACAAGCTCAGAAAAGCCGAATCCTTCTCCCGGTCGCCTCGGGCCTCCTTTTATAGGAAGAAGGGGTTGCCACAGTAGCACACAGGAGGTGGAAAGGTCTACAATGTCGCGAGGTTATCCCTCGTATTACAGAACAAGATGCATTTGATGCATCGCTTAGGTGTCCCCTTTGCTTTATCGGGGGCGGGGACGGAGCCCGTCCCGTCCGTTGCCGCCTCGCCTGGCTTCGACACGTGCCCTGGCCACGATGCGGGTGGCGCCATGTAGGCAGGCAGGCAGCTGAGGTGGCGCGGTGGTAGGGCCTTCACGAAGATTTGCATGCCACCACGCAGGTGCTTGCTGACACTACAAAAAAAAGACACATCCGTGACATTTTGGGCTGAACGAATTTTTTTTCTGTCATACATATGACACTTCTATGACGATAATTGTGACAAAACCCGGTATCATCATAGATGTGGTGGGCTCCTACTTTTATGACAAAAAATCATGACAGAAAATGGGCTTTTCGTCCTGCGCGGGCCGGAGACATAGCTGCATGACATTCTTTGGGCCGTCCATGATGGAAAAAACCGTGGTAGAAGCGAGGGCGAGGAAAATTTCGGGGAGTTCCCGGTTACGGTGGGAGGTCGGGGGCCGAGCGATGCGCGTTTCTCTCGTACACGTACGCGCGTTTGTTCGAGGCGTTGGCTCTAACGGAACCCGAGCGAGGCGTTGGGCTCTAACTGAACCCGAGCGATTGCACTGCAGGCTACGCGTTACTGAACCCGAGCGATCGATCGATGGCTGTTAACTGAACCCGATCGAGCGATTCCTTCGCTACTGCTGCTAACTGAAGCCGATCGATGCTGCCTCTGGGATGAACAGTGAGCGTTGCGGGGGGTTTGGATGAACAGTGAGCGGTGGCGTTGCCTCTGGATGAACAGCACCCCGTGGTGTGGTGGAGGGCTGGATGAACAGTAGATGGTGGAGGGGTGCCCGTGGAGGGGTGGTTGAACAGGACCCCGTGGTGTGGAGGGCTGGATGAACAGTAGACGGTGGAGGGGTGCCCGTGGAGGGGTGGTTGAACAGTAGCCGGTGGAGTAGCGCGCGGTGGAGGCTGGATGAACAGGAGCCCATGGAGGCTGGAGGAGGTCGACGGTAGCCCATGGAGGCTGGAGGAGGTCGACGGTGGAGATGAACAGTATCCCGTGGAGTCCCGTTTTGCGGTACGCCACACCCCTCCCGATGAACAGGAACCCCTTTTCGACCGTAGGAGGTCCGTTTCGTCTGTTTTGCGGTACGCCACACCCTTCCCGATCAACAGGACCCCCGTTTCGACCGTAGGAGGTCCGTTTCGTCCGTTTTGCGGTACGCCACACCCCTCCCGATCAACAGGACCCCCGTTTCGATCGCAGGAGGTCCGTTTCCTCCGTTTTGTGGTACGCCACACCCCTC
>NC_057814.1:43696523-43711142 GCF_018294505.1 Triticum aestivum | reverse complement strand
GTAGGAGGTCCGTTTCCTCCGTTTTGCGGTACGCCACACTCCTCCCGATCAACAGGACCCCCGTTTCGACCGTAGGAGGTCCGTTTCCTCCGTTTTGTGGTACGCCACACCCCTCCCCATGAACACGACGCATTCCGTTGCCTCCCCATGAACACGACGACGACGTTGTTTCTCCGTTCCAACCCAGCCATGTACACGAGCCCTGGCCATACGTATGCGTGAGTAGGCGTTCGAGACCCCGCCCGTATGTACACATACGTGGCCGTATTTTCTTTCTTGCACCCTGGCCGCTGTACGTATGTGTACATGCTACGTGTGCGCCTCTACTACGACACGTACGCGCCTCTACTACGACACGTGCGCGCCTCTACATCCACCAGTATATATGTACGTACACGTTCGCGACCAGAATGACAATGCTATGTACGCTTCGACCAGGTGGGTCCCGACTGTCAGACACTTGTTTCGCAAAAAAAGGCACTTCCTTGCGTGCGAAGATGTAGCTGGTGGGTCCCAGCAGTCAGGGGGGCGAATCGTTTTTTTTTTTGCCCAGACGCACTTCCTTGCGTGCGAAGATGGAGCTGGTAGGTCCCAGCAGTCAGGGGGAAACGTTTTGTTTGCGAAATACAATGGCCCGTCCGGTGGGTCCCAGCTGTCAGCTGGAGGAATAATTATTTTCCGCGTAATAAGGAGGCACTTCCTTGCTGCGGCCGTGGACCCAGCTGTCAGCCTCTCCACGTACAGTCCACGTCCGATGGAAGTCGTTCCTTGACCACGTTGACAACGCCGCGTCGAGAGCACCAGGGCGGTGGACGACGGCGAGGCCTAGGAAGGGGACGATGCGGAGCCGGGGAAGACGCGGCAGTGGAAGCCCGCGCGGAGAGGAGTACGAGGGTTCACTGGTTCGGCTGCGGTGTGAGGCTGCCGTCACCGCAAGACCTGGCCAGCGGTGGGAATAGTAGGGGGTGGTGAGGCCTCCGCGGCAGCACTGCCGGCCACGGGAGGCAGGAGCATGTGGCACGACCGGCGCTACTTTGGGCGGCTGGAGCAAGAAGACCAGAGGTTGAAGAAGCACTACGGCCGTTAGATGGACATCGTACGGTCACTGGAGCTAGAATCGTTCATATTGACTAAAGTTGACAAAGGCCCCCGTCCCAGTCAACTTAGTAGGCCCACAAGTCAGCCTCCCACCGTGGTGGGTCCCAGCTAGCAGGGGGTATTCATTTTTTTGTGCGTAATAAGTTGGCACTTCCTTGCGTGCGCAGATATAGCTGGTGGGTCCGAGCTGTCAGCAGCGGTAACGTTTTTTTCGTGAAATACAGAGGCCCTTTCGGTGGGTGCCTGATGTCAGGTGGAGGAATCATTATTTTGCGCGTAATAAGGAGGCATTTCCTTGCGTGCGGCCGTGGACCCAGCTGTCGGCCTCTCCACGTACAGTCCACTTCAGATGCATATCGGACGTTGACCACGTTGACCAGGCCACGCCGAGAGCACCAGGGCGGTTGACGACGACGAGGCCTAGGAAGGGAATGACACGGAGGCAGGGAAGACTCGATAGTTGTTTCCAACGCGGAGGAGAGTACGACTGCACGAGGGTTTACTGGTTCTTCTGCCGTCGCCGGAGAATAACAGCAGGTGTGGGTGAGTAGAGGGATGGCTAGGCCACCGATGGGAGTACGGTGGGGCGGTGAGGCCTGCGCGGCAGCAGAGCCGGCCGCGGGGAGGAGGGAGCAGGCAGTCCCACCGGCGCTTGTTTGAGCGGCTGGAGCAGGAAGAGCAGAGATTGAAGAAGCACGACGGCCGTTGGATGGCCATCCAACAGTCACTGCTTGTGCGTCAACCTTTTTTTAGGAAAGCCTCAAATCTGTGGAAAATAGCATACAGCCCATCTGCCATTATTTCTAATAATTTACAGCTCATTTGCTAATTATTAAGGTTTTTTTTGGAGCCTATATTCTTTTTGTTAGCATTACAGCCCATATTGTGGCCACGGTTAAAAAATTATACGAAATTTTGCATATTTCGGTGCGGTCCGAACTGTTTTTAATCCCGAAATTTCGACTCACATTCAAACTGATTTTAAAGATAAATGTATATCAATATAAAATCCAACAAATTCTCCACGCATAAAAATTAATGTATTTAAAATCTCGAAATAAAAAAAAGATATTTGAAACTAATTGCCGGTTTGATGTGTTTTAAAAAGGTACAGCCCATTTCTCATTACTGATGGGCCATTTTCTCGGCCAGCCGAATGAAAGCTCTCCTCGTCTTGAAAGATTTGCAGCCCAACAGGCCTGACAAAGCGACTTACTTGGCAAATCACAAAAAAATTGGGCTGTGGCCGTGGACCCAGCTGGCAGCCTCTCCACGTACAGTACTCTTCCGATGGAAGTCGTTCCTTGACCACGTTGACCACGCCGTGCGGAGAGCACCACGGCGGTGGACGACCGCGAGGCCTAGGAAGGGGACAACGTGGAGCCGTGGAAGATGCGGCAGTGGAAGCCCGCGCGGAGAGGAGTACGAGGATTCACTGGTTCGGCTGCGGTGCAAGGCTGCCGTCGCCGCAGGGCCTAGCCAGCGGTGGGAATAGTAGGGGGCGGTGAGGTCTCCGCGACAGCACAGCCGGCCACGGGAGGCAGGAGAATGAGGCACGGCCGGCACTGCTTTGGGCGGCTGGAGCAAGAAGACCAGAGGTTGAAGAAGCACTACGGCCGTTGGATGGACATCGTACGGTCACTGGAGCTAGAATTGTTCATATTGACTAAAGTTGACAAAGGCCCCCGTCCCAGTCAACTTAGTAGGCCCACAAGTCAGCCTCCCACCATGGTGGGTCCCAGCTAGCAGGGGGAGTATTCATTTTTTTGTGCGTAATAAGGAGGCACTTCCTTGCGTGCAAAGATATAGCTGGTGGGTCCGAGCTGTCAGCGGTGGTAATGTTTTTTCGCGAAATACAGAGGCCCTTTCGGTGGGTCCCTAATGTCAGGTGGAGGAATCATTATTTTGCGCATAATAGGGAGGCATTTCCTTGCGTGCGGCCGTGGACCCAGCTGTTGGCCTCTCCACGTACAGTCCACTTCAGATGCATGTCGGTCGTTGACCACGTTGACCAGGCTGCGCCGAGAGCACCAGGGTGGTGGACGACGGCGAGGCCTACGAAGGGAACGACACGGAGGCAGGGAAGACTAGGCAGTTGTTTCCCACGCGGAGGGGAGTACGACTGTACGAGGGTTTACTGGTTCGTCTGCCGTCGCCGGAAAATAACAGCACGTGTGGGTGAGTAGAGGGATGGCTAGGCCAGCGATGGGAGTACGGTGGGGCGGTGAGGCCTGCGCGGCAGCAGAGCCGGTCGCGGGGAGGAGGGAGCAGGCAGTCCCGCCGGCGCTTGTTTGAGCGGCTGGAGCAGGAAGAGCAGAGATTGAAGAAGCATGACGGCCGTTGGATGGCCATCCAACAGTCACTGCTTGTGCGTCAACCTTTTGTTTAGGAAAGCCTCAAATCTGTGGAAAATAGCATATAGCCCATCTGCCATTATTTCTAATAATTTACAGCCCATTTGCTAATTATTAAGGTTTTTTTTGGAGCCCATATTCTCTTGTTAGCATTACAGCCCATATTGTGGCCACGGTTAAAAAATTATACGAAATTTTGCATATTTCGGTGCGGTCCGAACTGTTTTTAATCCCGAAATTTCGACCCACATTCAAAATGATTTTAAAAATAAATGTATATCAATATAAAATCCAACAAATTCTCCACGCATAAAAATTAATGTAATTTAAAATCTCGAAATGAAAAAAAAAGATATTTGAAACTAATTGCCGGTTTGATGTGTTTTAAAAATGTACAGCCCATTTCTCATTACTGATGGGCCATTTTCTCGTCCAGCCGAATGAAAGCTCTTCTTGTCTTGAAATATTTGCACCCCAACAGGCCTGACAAAGCGACTTACTTGGAAAATCACAAAAAAACTAGGTTGTGGCCGTGGACCCAGCTGTCAGCCTCTCCACGTACAGTACTCTTCCGATGGAAGTCGTTCCTTGACCACGTTGACCACGCCGCGCGGAGAGCACTACGGCGGTGGACGACGGCGAGGCCTAGGAAGGGGACGACGCGGAGCCGGGGAAGACGCGGCAGTGGAAGCCCGCGAGGAGAGGAGTACGAGGGTTCATTGGTTCGGCTGCGGTGTGAGGCTGCCGTCGCCGCATGGCCTGGCCAGCGATGGGAATAGTAGGGGGCGGTGAGGCCTCCGCGGCAGCACAGCCGGGCCACGGGAGGCAGGAGCATGCGGCACGACCGGCGCTGCTTTGGGTGGCTGGAGCAAGAAGACCAGAGGTTGAAGAAGCACTACGGCCGTTGGATGGACATCGTACGGTCACTGGAGCTAGAACCGTTCATATTGACTAAAGTTGACAAAGGCCCCCGTCCCAGTCAACTTAGTAGGCCCACAAGTCAGCCTCCAACCATGGTGGGTCCCAGCTAGCAGGGGGAGTATTCCTTTTTTTGTGCGTAATATGGAGGCACTTCCTTGCGTGCGAAGATATAGCTGGTGGGTCCGAGCTGTCAGCGACGGTAACATTTTTTCACGAAATACAGAGGCCCTTTCGGTGGGTCCCTGATGTCAGGTGGAGGAATCATTATTTTGCGCGTAATAAGGAGGCATTTCCTTGCGTGCGGCCGTGGACCCAGCTGTCGGCCTCTCCACGTACAGCCAGTTCAGATTCATGTCGGTTGTTGACCACGTTGACCAGGCCGCGCCGAGAGCACCCGGGCGGTGGACGACGGCGAGGCCTAGGAAGGGAACGACACGGAGGCAGGGAAGACTCGGCAGTTGTTTTCCACGCGGAGGGGAGTACGACTGTACGAGGGTTTACTGGTTCGTCTGCCGTCGCCGGAGAATAACAGCGGGTGTGGGTGAGTAGAGGGATGGCTAGGCCAGCGATGGGAGTACGGTGGGGCGGTGAGGCCTGCGCGGCAGCAGAGCCGGCCGTGCGGAGGATGGAGCAGGCCTAGACGGGGCAGCCTAAAACCACGTCCAACACTTGCCAAAACTTCGTCCCTTGTTTTCTCTGTGTTTCGCACACTCGACATTGTGTGGGCATTTTGACTGTGCATCATATGAAGATGTGCTATGCATGAATGTTGATCAGCATGATGTTAACTGGCTGGTAGTTCCATTTTCGACCATGAATAAAACTTCCAACATGATGTTAACCCTGTTTGAAAAGGCCGTGTTAATATAAATGCTCTGCCTCTGAAAGTTGCAGTTTCTTATCTAAAACTGAACTTGTAGTTTCTTATCTGAAACTGAAACTTGCAGATTCTTCTCTGGGAATCACATTGTCTGCACTTTTATACTCCTATGAACTACATTTTTTTAAGTGCTAAAAATAGATCTCTAAAATTCATAAAATACTTCATATGCTCAATACTGCAAATCTGAAATTCAAAAGACATTCATATCTGAAAGTACTCTCAAAATACACAACACAAAACACAATTCACAACCTGCAAATACTGACAACCCTAAGCTCCTCCTGACAATTCACAACCTGCCCGACTATTGGACTGGGGGGGCAGCCCCCTCCTATTCCTCGGTGGCAGACAGCCGCCCCGTGAGATGATGTGAACGGCGAGGGCCGGAGACGATGGCGGGGAAGCGTCGTCGGGCCAACTGCTTTTCTCCTCTTGTAGTTGGGTTCGGTCGACGAAGACTCCACCGGCTCGCTCTGGCAGGACACCCTCACAAACGGCACCCTGTAGATGCTCGATCCTTCAATCTCTGGTGGATGCTCCATCTGGGATGGATACTCCCACCACCGCTCCCTCACGATCGGATTCGGTGAATCTGTTTGCTCCATGGCCCAGAGGAGCAGCTCTATGTACTCCGGCGCGACTCCCTCCGGGAGTATCGCCGCCTTTTCGCTCTGTTGCAGATATTTGGCCATGGATGTCACCGTCGCCGCTAGTTGGTCCTTGTTGTCAAACCAAGACTATATCTCCAACATCCTAGCTAGCTTCACAGGGTCGCCGTCTGCGATCCTCACGTATCAGTTGTACTCCTCCATCGATCTACTTCTCCACAGCACCTTCACTCGCCGACGGTGGTTTTTGAATGGAAGAGGAGAGGAGCAGCGCTTGTTTTGGATTAGAACGGGAGAGGAGCGACGCTGGTTTTGGACTGGAATAGGAGAGGAGGGGCGGTGGTTTTGAAATGGAAGAGGAGAGGAGCGGCGCTGCATTTAGATTGGAACAGGAGAGGAGTGGCGGTGGTTTAAGAGGAGAAGAGCGGAAGAGCGGCGCTGGTCTTGGAAGTATTTTTTTGTTGTTTTGCGCATTTTGGGTCAAAGTTTGACCACGTACTGTATTTGACAAGCAAAATGTGAATGCATGCCACCAAAAATTGTATCGTTTGGTTCGTATCTGAATGTACTTTCAAATTATATTATTTTTGCAACGTATAACATATATTTTATGTGCGAAGAGAGCAACACTAGCAAGCAAGCGCGGAGGCTCCTGCCTATATAGTGGAGTAGTACTAGGTTTCTTTTGTCTACCGGAGCCGGCTTGACCTCGTCAATGACTGTTGAGAAGTCTTCATGCACGTGGCCCGGAGGCACAGTTGTCGTCATTTTGATCTGAAGCGCCGGATTATAACATATAACACGAAAAAATGCCACATGACAAGAAATCATAACCTCACTGCCCAAAGGAGACAACATGAATCCCGACGGACAAACTAGACGAGGAACAAAGCTCAAATTAAAGATAAACTCGTAGAAAAGGGGTCCGTCGATAGATGTCCTAATTAACATAGCCGGCTTGACCTAGATGGCAGCCGAGTAGTCACTGTTCGTGCATGTGCCCCCAATGACTAGCCCAACTCAGTTGTCGCTTTAACCCTCGCAGTGATCCGAAGCACATGACACCTAATTTTGCGAGATGACAAGAAACCTTTTTTTAGATTTCTCACCACAACTACAGCCATGTACAACACAGCCTGCACGATATGTAGACGATAGCCAATCCAGGCGTGTCTGCTGGAGCCTGGTCACATGCATGGACGAACTGATCTTCCGTGTCTTGCAGGGATCGTCCAGGCACCAATGTAGTACAACACTTCTCTAGTACTATCGCTCGTCTCCCTCTTCTATTAAGTCACCCGACTTGCGGGGCCGGGGAGTGTGCCTATGTCGGTTCTCAATTGCCGTCCCACATGTGTGTGCAAACGCAATATGACGCGTGTTCCATTCGGAGAGCAGAGTGCCAGACCGACCGATCGCCTGGGGTGCGACGCGAACGCGACGGGCGTGCTGTATACTCCGTACATGTGTACCGCCGTTTTCTAGCCGCTTTGCTCCATGGCGCGGGCGCAATCCATGGATACAAAATTAGTATACTGTATACTATTTAAAAGTCGAGGGCGGGGCTTTTCCTGCGCGGTAGGCGGGGCAGTTCCTCCTAGTCAGTTCGACAGAGACGGGAGAAGACGAGGGAGTAGGGTGCTGCAAACGTAGGGCTATGTGATTTGACAGCGAGTTACTGCTGGACAGGTGGGGCCCCGTGATTTGACTTGCCATTATCATTTTAACTGCGACGCTACGACCGGCGTGAGTCTCTCGATTCCTGACCACCTCCATACAGGTGCCTCTCCCAATGCTCCACCATGTAGTAGAGGCTGGCTCTTGCATGAGAGCCCACTTCTCCACTTTTTCCTTGCCTCTCTTTCCTCCACATATGCAAAAATGCCATGTAAAGCGCACTATTGTACTTACTTTTACTTGCTCCTACAGGTGCTTAAGCTTGCCACATAGGCATAAAGTCTGATGAGGCAAGTTAATCAAGAAGAGAGAGACTAGTTTGGTGACCCAAGGAAGAAACGGTGCTAAGCGCGTGTACCTAGGTGAAAAGACAATTTTGAGTCTATAGCTAATTAAATGAAGCAAACTTAGCAACACCATTTGATTGGAAGATGTCACTACTTGGCAAATGCAATAAATACTAGTACTCCCTGTGTCCCATAATATAAGAACGTTTTTGGAACTACACTAGTGTCAAAAACGTTCTTATATTATGGGGCGGAGGGAGTACGAAGAAAGAGATAGAGAGGAGTAAAAAAATTACACTTATAGCCAACCTTATAGCCAACCTTGTTGTAGTATGAGTGACTAAGTGATGACTATGTATGACATGCCAACATCAGATAGCCTAACGCACCGTGTTAAATCTCCAAAGGCGCGACCACGCGAGCGACGCGACGGTCGTGGTAGGCGCAACCATGATACGGGCTGCTGGCAGCCCTTGGATCTGAGATCAAACGGTCGCATGGTAAGTTGCTAAAAATTTGCAGAATAACCCTTCCAGGATAGGATATTCACCCATAGGTCTAGAATCATGCCATGCAACCGTTCGATCTCAGATCCAAGGGCTCTCGGAAGCCCGTATCATGGGAGAATGGAAAGCCACTACCCTGCCGTTCGCACGCTGGCAGTCCGCTCCTACTCGTCCCCGCACGTCCTTCAATACTACGACGGTTCACTCCTAGTCGTCCCGTCCATTCACATTACGGCAGTTCCACTAATCCTAACCCTCCTCCCGAATCCATGGCGTCCCAAATCTCCACGATCGGCGGTGAGTACAAGGTTAGAACCATCAACGGCGATGAGTTCGACGTCATCTACACCCGTTCTTCCGCGACGATGAAAGGATGCCTTTCTCGCTTTAGACGCATGTTCGAAGACTCAGATGATGAGTGGGTCACTGGGCTAGATGTTGAGTACACCACAGTCCTTGGACGAGAGAAGGATCTAAAGGACGAAGAGAGGAAGAAGCCCGCAGTGATCCAGGTTTGCGAGCATGACTTATGCTTGGTCTACCACATATGCCATGCCGACGTTGAGTGCCAGGATTTTAAGGACTTCCTCGAGTGCAACTGCCGTTATTTTAGTCTGACTAAAAATAGTCTCTTTAAGAGGCTAAAGTTCCAAGTACCCCTACTAAAATGTGGATTAGTCCTCTCTCTACTCATTTAACTCCTCTCTTTTAACACATGCGAGTTCTGGATTGGAGGGTTTGGAGGATAATAAATGCTCATTAACTTGATTTTAGCCTTTTTAGTATTTGGATCCAAGCATGGGTGAGGGTAGCATGTTTTAGTCCCACTACTTTTAGTCATGGGACTAAAACGTATCCAAGCACCCTCTTAGTTTTATTTGAGGGGTGGGTTGTGCTGGACACCATTATTGTGACTAGCCTTTTTAATAGTACTATATGCATAATTTGGCGACGAGCGCTCTCTATATGTACAACCTTTTTTAAAATTTCAAGTTTTGCTCCATGGCACAATCCATCGATACTACTGCTGTACAAAAGTATACATTTTTTTAAAGGTTAGAGGGCGGGGCAGTCTAGCTTGGTCGGTTTCACGAGAGGCGAGGTCCTCTGTGATTTGACGGCTCATTACTTCTAGAAGGCGGGGCCTTGTGATTTGACTGCTCGTATAAATGCGCCGACGACCTGATCGAGGAGGAGCAAAGAACCGTGCGGTATACTCAAGTTTTCCACTGGAGTAGTACTGCGACGGAGGAGCACGAAACACGGCAGCCCAGTGCCATATGGCGATAAAAATGATCTAATTTGCTAGTCATCTCATTGTTAGCATTGTTCTATTCATTCCCTCGAAAAAAAACATTGTTCTATTCATGCCTCGCAGAGAACGTGACACGTGTAGCAAAACACCCGAAGCAAAAGATGAAACACAGGAGCAAAAGAAGAAGGAAGATTATCACCCCAAATGATCTAATTCGCTGCGGAGTCGTAACTGCTTCTTCATCGCCTCCATGACCTCCATCTCCTTGCGCGTCTCCTCCGTCATCTTCTTCATTCTGTCCATGACGCGGGATTTCTCGACGCGAGCCTTCATCATCTGTTCCACGGCCGCGTTACGTACCTTGACAGCAGCCGGGTGCTCGATGCGGAGCTTCGCCAACTCCTCCTTCTGTCCCATGACGAGGGCCTACAGCATCTTCATCGAGGAACTACTATTCTCATGCAGCTTCTTCCAGCCGGCGTTCTTCTCCTTCAACAGGTCGATCTCGTGGCAGAGCTTCGCCTTGTCCTCCTGAAGTCGCAGGATTTCGCCGGTCGCCTTCTTCTCCGAGGCAATGCTCTTCTTCAGCAGCATCACCAAGCCGGCGGTCAACTCCCCCTGCTGATTGAGCTCAGCGGGCATGTCGTCGAGGCTCTCCTTCAGCAACTCCATCAAGCCTTGGATGAACTCCTTCTGCTTATTGAGCTGATTGGGCATGCCGTCGAGGGATAACGACTCAAGCTCTGCCAGCTCGGCATGTTCGCCTCCGCGGCTAGGGCGCTCCTGGGAGCCATCGCCTGCCGTGAGAGTTCTTTCGAGGTCTCTGCGTGGCGGCGAGCCCTCTCTTTTTTTTCCGCAGCCTTGGTTGCCGCTCCCTTGTTACGAGTAGTTCTCGACCTAGAGCTCTGCTCACCGGCCATGGCAACGACGGACGAAGAAGAAACCCTTATGAGGAGGAAAGGTAGAGAAATTTTCGGTTAGGTAGTTCCCCTTTTTATAACCTAAGTACTAGCACTCGTACTAATACCTGCATAGTGGGAACACATTCAGGTTTGGTACGTACTAGTAGGTGTGAGCAGGCTTTCGAATGTGATGGGAACAAGGTAAAGATTAATTGATGGTTTTGGTTTCGAGGCCCGAAACGGCTCCCGATGAGTTTAGCGGAACATAAATTTCAAGTACTACACTGCTCAAATGCGTAAATATTATGTTACTGTCAAAAATTGGCACAAAATACGAAGGAGACCAGTGGAAGTACTACTAGCAACCCACGATTTAACTACTCGCATGCGCGCAGTGGAGTAATAATGTCTTTCTTCCGCCCTCACGTCCACTCAATTTGCATGCGCTGTATTAATTGACCATTAATGAAGTGAATGACTTTACACGCGTCAAATTATCACATGGGGTGGATCTTGGTAAAAAATTGCGTCTGCCCGTGTAGCCGCGTGTGCGTGCGAGGGAATGAGTGTGTGCGTGGCGTGCGTGCACATCTTCGCTTCGTGCATGTACTGCCAGTATGGCTCAGGGAGGACGAGTACATTCTTCTGGAACCAGCAGCACGTCACTGTGATCAATCCACGCAAGGAGGTCGCGACAACGCCTCCACATGTGCCACGTGGCTTCATGAACTGTAAGAGAGACATTGTGTAGCGTGCCATTGGTATTCTAATTTACGTGTTTTGCACATACTCGAAGTACTAGTAAGGTACACGTGCATTGCACGCATCAGATTTTGCAACCAAATTATGAATAAATACCACACTATAGCATGTAACTCTGAGTCATATATGCTTGATATAGCCCTTCGTTTAATTCTTATAGTTCATCTCATTCAAAATCAATTAGTTTTTATAAAAAAGCTAAGAACGCGGGAATAGGAAAAACATGGGATTATAGTGGAATGTCGTCTTGAATCCTACGGGATTGTACGAGTGTTTGATTGTGCATAGAAAAAACGCAGCATTCTTTCAAAGAGGTTTGAGTGGATGGTATGTTTCCTATGAAATCTAGTACAAATGAATCATATGGAAAAATTCCTATGGTTTACAATCCTACGAATCAAACAACCAAGATAGAAAAATTCCTAATGATTAGAATCCTCCAAAATTCCTTTGAGAATCCTTTGAATCAAAGAAGCCCTTAATCTATTTTATGATTCATGGAATTGTGCGTTGTAAAGCATAAAGTAAAAACAAATAATGGCAATTCAACTAGAAAAAAAGTTTGGGCAGTTATGATACGGAAGATTCTAGAACAAAAGAGAACCACTGTTGTTTTGAGGTTTGTGCATTATACTTAAGTTCAACCATGGAGTCTGCTAGATTGTACATGTGCCAAAATCCGGTGGGGGGCTAGAAGATGGTGCGAGGGGACGAGTGGAGGGAGACTATGAAGGAATGCACAAGTGCGAGATCGATATTTAGAGAGAGGGGGCGAACACGTGCGCTGTTGCGCGCAGTGGCGGAGCCATGAAAAATAAATGAGCTAGGGGGCCAAGCATTGCTAATCCTTTACGAGGAGGGTCAATTCATGAACTTAAACCATTTTTTGCAGCAATTGTCTAATGATCACATTCATATTAGCCTCGATATATAGTGATGTTAGGGGGCAGGGGGCAGGGCCCTTACTGCCCATGTCTTCGCCATTGTGCACGCGTCTGAGAGATGAAGCGGAAGGCATGGATGATGAGAGGGGGACGTTGCATATATAATTAATGTGGGTGTATTAGCTATATATGTTAATCCTATATATATAGAGAGGTATAGATTGATTCGATGTGGACGTTGAAAGAGGGTGAGACCTCACTGGATATATCGATTGATCGGTTTGTCTGGAAAACTATGAAAGACCTAGCTATATACACACATACATAGAGGAACATCGATCGTTGTGCATGCACGCGTGAGAGATAAAGAATGCCCAATATGATGGAGAGGGGGATGTGTGTGGGTGTGTGCCTTCATGGGAGACCGACCTGAAGAAAAAAATTGTATGCGTGCGATGGATAATGCCGACTGGTAGTGTGTGTGTGCATGCATGCACGAGAGAAAGTTAGTGGTACAATTATAAAGAGAAGACTACTGTGTGGGTGGAAAAGAATACGTGAGGTCATAGTCAATGTAAAGTTGAATTCAAATATTTGAATAAGAGATCCTGATGTTTGAAACCCATGCATGCATGAATATAACGGAGATCTGCGCGGTGTGGTTTGGAAACGAGCATGTTGTAATGTATACACATTGAACAAGGTCAGACTGATTTGAATTTGAGATGCCGATGGCAGACATCATTTGGCCACGTCGCATCCGTGCATGGACACACTATTCTAATTGGAGATGATGGGCGGCTTTCGCATCACATATCTATATCTATACCCATATATATATACATATATATATATATATATATATTATACTTTTTATATTGTGTGCGGGTAACTTTAACTTTGAAAGATGGTCGTTGGATTAGGCGAATCCGATGGTCCAAAGATGGCAAATTTGAGCACTACGTGCCATTTCACCAGATTTCGCCACATGTATAATCTAGAAGACTCCATGGTTGAACTTAAGCATAATGCACAAACATCAAAACACAAGCACTTCTTATTTGTTCTAGAATCTTCCGTATCAGAATTGCCCAAATGTTTTTCTACATGATTTGCCATTATTTGTTTTTACTTTTTGTCTTACGACGCACAATTCCATGAATCTTAAAATAGATTAGCTTTCTTATAAAAACTAGATGATTTTGAATGAAATGAACTATAAGAATTAAACGAACATCTACATCATGCATATATGACTCAAAGCTTGCATGCTATAATGTGGTATTTATTCATAATTTGGTTGCCAAATCTCATGCGTGCAATCCACGTGTACCTTACACGAGTCTAAATGGTGTTTGTGTGTGTGTTGTGCGTGCTTAGGTGCAAATTGTCTTTTTTTTGGGTACACGTTAAGCTTGTTCTTCCGAAATTTCAAGCCGCGCCTTGTTATGCCGAAAATTCAAGCTAGCGTCTCTGTCTATCGTGCTGCGAAACTCCCGCCTCTTCAACCCGCGCCTTGTTAGCCCGAAATATTTAAGATATATCTTTGTCTTGTTGTGCTCCGACAACTCCCTCCATCTCAACCCGCGCCTTGCTATTCCAAAATTACAACGCGCGCGAAAACTCCCACCTCCTGTGAAATCCCGACACGCGAAATGCCCGTGGTACCCCTGAACCGAAAGAACCGCCTCAAATCGGCGGGGGTACTTTCGTAACTTACCCTACATTTCGGACAAGCGCATCTCTAAGCCATGGTTCCCCACTACCATCCCATCCGCCCACCCATTCGTACACCGAGGCCGTGAAAACCCACGACGAAACCCCACACCCTGCTCCGTCCGCCACCCAGCCGGAGCCTCTTCCCCGACGACGTCGTCCACATCAACACCTCGACGTCCCTCATCCACCATACCGGATGAGGATCCGTCATCGATCTCATCGTCCTGCCGGCTCAGCCACCCCGTCCTCCACCTCCAAGGAGCTGCTCCGACGTTCCCCTCATCTTTCGCGCCACCTCCATTCCCACACCGCCGTCTTCACCTGCACCACCGGAAGAGCATCATCATCACCGTTTCCTCGGATGAAGCTGCGGCCTAATCGGCGCCACCAAAGAGGTTGTACACTAATCGCCGCATTTTCTTCTTGATTCGATCTCACGGTGCTGCCGGCGCTCGGTCCCGAGCCGACACGGCGCGGCTCCATCCACGGCGGCGTCGCCGGCCACTTCCTCCATGGCGTCGCTCCCTCGGCGGCGACGTCCACATCAGTAGGAGTTGCTGCTGCTTTAGCTCTCGCTCGCGCTGCTGCTCTGCTCTTGCTCTCGGTCCCCTGCCTGGTCTGCTCTTGCTATTGCTCTTGCTCGCGCTGCTGCTCTCGCTCTTGCTCTTGCTTGCGATGCTGCTTCGATTTAGCTACACTTCAGTCGACTGAATCGACTTTTGGGTCAGTCGATTTTCAGGGGGTGGGGGGGGCTCGCCGGGGT